>NW_019237372.1:0-31055 GCF_002742605.1 Olea europaea var. sylvestris | reverse complement strand
GGAGTTTTTAGCCCGAACTGGGAAGGCCCGTACCGCATTCAGGGAGAATCCCGACCTGGTACTTTCGAGGTCGAAGATATGTCAGGAAGGGTATTACCTCACAAGTGGAACATCGAGCACTTGAGAAAATACTATCAGTGACAAGAATGTTCCGATTTGATCCTAGGTTGTCATAGCTAAATCAGTTGTCCTGATCCGACGTTGGTTGTAAAGATTATTAAATGATGGAATCGTCGTTTTTAAGGGGTGCAACTTATCTTCAGTAACGAATTTTCAGTTCCAAACCGGGTCAGCCAAGGAAAGGTTTCCTCAGTTCTTCAAAATGTTCATTTGAGTGATTCGATCGTCACTTATTAGCTGATGAACAAACGTTTCCTCACGTTTTCCCAATTGGTCTGGCCTCAGATTATTAAGAAGTTAAGGTAAGGGGGTCACTTCCTACTCACTTAAGTGTTTAGACTTGTGTTCGCTTAAGGGGACCGATTCACGATTGTTAACTGGTCGTTATCACGAGGCAGTTGGCCTAATGTTTGTCATTCATACAAGTATAAAACAAAAAGGGATACAAAGAAGCAGAAGCAAAAGAACTTTACAGAAATTTAACAAAATTTTCCATTTCATGAAATTGAAGTACATGGGGGGCCGAAGCCATTACAAAGGAAACCCTAATCTGTGGGAGGAATTTCAGCACTGGCCGCCTCCTGGGCCTCTAGAACCCCCTCAGTAACCTTGTCAGGCCGACCTCCAGTGGGTCCCCCGAACTCTGCCTCTAGTTGAGAGATGTCCAGTGTAGGGTGCACCTCCTTCAGCCGACCCAGTAGGCTTTGGGCACTCCACGAGGCCCAGAAGTTGGCAAAGTCGTCGTAAAGGGGGTGGTCTTCGAAGTGATCAATAAAATTTTGAACCGCCACCTCCCCCGCAGACTTTTACTCCTCCCTGAGAGAGGCAATCTCCACTGACTGGGCCTCTGATTGCTGCTTCAGCTCCGCTTTTTCTCTGTTGGAGGCCTCCAGGGCATCGATGGCAAGCTTGTGGTGCTCGTTAGCGTGGTCAAGCCGCCGAGTCACCACAGCCACCTGGCACTCCACCTCATAGAGCTCTTTTTTCAGCCGCTCCACCTCCGCCTACGAAGCAGCAAGCTGGACCTCAGCAGCTCTCTTCCCCTCCTCTGCTTTGGCGGCTTTGGCCTGGGCAGCTCGCACAGCGTCCCCGTAGTGCATCGCCTCCTCGAGGCGCTTGACGAGGTCCTCCCTCTTGGAGTTTAGATCATTCACCAAGCCCTCGAGTTGGATACTTGTGCTTAGTGCCCGGGCCACGCAGGCGCTGTTCGCCGCCACCAAGTCTTCAGCAGTGCAGGAGGCGGTGTGGTCCCTCCACTCTTCGGTCCAATACGTGCTGTGGACCACCGCCACTGCAGCTGTTTCCGGAGGGAGAGCCTCCAGCACCTCCCTTACTGGCTCTTCTGAACTGGTGCTGAGGAAGTCAACTTCTTTGCTGGAGCGGGCCCTTTTTCTCCTCTGCTGCCCCGGAACGTGTTCAATAGGTACGGCCGCAAGGGGCGCCGTGTCCGAGGCAGCGACAGGCTCCGTAGCAGTGAGGTTTCTCTCTGGGAGGGCCACCCCCGTGGGAATAGTTGTCTGCCGCATAACTGGGGGTGGCCTCCTGAACCTCCTCCTCCGTCGGAGGTTGAAGCCTCTTACTGGTCTCCACCAGCTCCTCCATTTGCGATACGAGTCCCCCAACTTTACAAAGCTTGGACGCACCCGATGCGAACGCCCCATTGGCTCATCGTCTCGGTTGCTGCATTTCCTCCCATGCTTTACAAAGTTTCAGCCATCTCCCCACGCGTCGACCTTTTCCTGCCAACACTTCAGTGGGAGACGAGTCCCTAAAATTTTATGATGCTTGGACGCACCTGACGCGAGCGTCCCATTGGCTCATCGCCTCGGCTCTGCGTTTCCTCCCATGCTCCACAAAGTTTCAGCTACCCCCATGCCGCGGTCCGATCAGGAAAACAAATCCACGTATAATATAAATATTCATTCCCGAATTTGGGGGACCACTGTTACGCCTTATTTTACGAGCCTCGATACCGAAGTGTCATCTCACCACCGAAGCCGAAATCAAATAGACCACTCCGACCTTCCCGAAGCTTCTCTGAAGTGATACATCGATTCCTACTAACATTTTACAAGCCTCGATACCGAAGTGTCATCTCACCACCGAAGCCGAAATCAAATAGACCACTCCGACCTTCCCGAAGCTTCTCCGAAGTGATACATCGATTCCTACCTCCTAACGACGCCTCTTTCCCCAACATCCAGGAGCCCACCATTTGGCTCCAGGAGTTCGGATTGAGCTGCGTCGGGGCTAGCCCGTAAGACCTAAGCACCAACCTAAAGAACGGGTGAATAGGCAGCCTAAGTCCGGCCCTAAGGATCGCCTCACTAATGGCCACGCAGCCCGGCCTCGGGTAACAAGCTCTCTCTTCCGGCCCTGGGAGAATCAGATCCACATTGTCCGGGATCCTATATTTTGTCCTAAGTCTACCAAGGTCGGCCTCCCTCAACTTTGATGGGTAGTCCGACGCCCCCCAGTGCACAGAAGTATCCGGAGGGCTATCTGGTCACTTCCACATGTTTTCCCCCCCTCCCCATTATGGCCCCGGCTATTTCTGAGGAGGTCGCCACAATGGGCTCGTCCACCCTCACTATTTCTAAACTCCTACCCAAACCAGAACTCCCTTCCGAGGCCATTCGTTAAGAAATTTTTAGAGTCTAAATGGGTACTGAAACTTACGGGTTTGGAAGTGTTTCCTAGCCGGAAATGGTGCAAGATCGCCGGAAATATCGCTCTCTCTCTCTCTCGCCGGAGTTGCTTGTAGAACGCTGGAAATCGCCAAAAATTTGGGAGAAAATTTTATTTTTTCGTATGGCAAAGGTAGAAACTCTGATAAGCCCCCAAAGTTCACCTTTTATAGGAAAGACAAATCTAATCTCCACCGTTGAATTCAAATACGATCAATCTAAACCGTTCGTTGTATTCTCGATCCCAGCCGTTGAAATGAAACGCCAGATTTGATCTACGCCCAAGATGTCGCTGTGGCTTTGACGCTAAATTAAAACGCATCGCCTCGGCTACCAACAGCCGTCAATAATAATTACTGGCCGCAGCAGCCTTCTAGGGGAATGGGCGTGGTACCCAACTGTCACCTTGGAAACACGCAACAGTTGTCAAATCATTGGACTTCTAGGTCGCCTCGGATGATCTCCTCCCCCAACTTTACAAAGCTTAGCCGCAACCGATGCGAACGCCCCAGTGGCTAATCGCCTCGGGCGCTGCGTTCCCTCCTATGCTTTACGAAGTTCGAGCCATCTCCCCAAGCGTCGACCCCTTTTTTTTCGCCAACGCTCCGGCGAGAAACGAGTCCCCCAACTTTACAAAGCTTGGACGCACCCGATGCGAACGCCCCGTTTGCTATCGCCTCGGTCGCTGCGTCCCCTCCCATGCTTTGCAAAGCTTGAGCCGTCTCCCTCTTCCTGCCAACGCTTCGGTGAAGACAAGTCCCTTAAATTTTTATGACGCTTTAACGTACCCGACGCGAGCGTACCATTGGCTCATCGCCTCGGCTCTGCGTTCTTCCCATGCTCTACAAAGTTTCAGCTACCCCCATGCCGCGATCCGGTCAGGAAAACAAATCCACGTATAATATAGATATTCATTCTCGGATTTGGGGGACCACTGTTACGCCTCATTTTACGAGCCTCGGTACCTAAGTACCGAAGTGTCTCATTTTACGAGCCTCGGTACCGAAGTAACCGAAGTGTCATCTCGCCACTCCGAAGCCGGTGAAATCAAATAGACCACTCCGACCTCCCGAAGCTTCTCCAAAGCGATACACCGATTCCTGTCATTGATCTGCCGAAGTGTCCCGTCTCTGAGGTCGGGTTCAAGTGGACCCCCGTTAGAGGATTCGCTGCCAATTTAAGATTTGCTCTGCATATAAGGTTTAAATTGATTTGACGTCCCCCATAAAGCTATTTGATGTGACTTATCAACTTTATGTCAATTCAACTCGGGGGAAACAAACTGTCCGCCCACTCTACTAGCGCGGCTGATTGACGCCCATGAGCAGACGCTTCATACCGTCAGATGTATACACGTGTTCCACATCCCACGGTTCATACCACCTATAAATACCCAAAGATTGGCCAGAGGCAAAGGTAATGAAACTCTCAATATATAGCACTCCATAACAAGTTTATATATTCTCCTCCCCCTTTATTGACCGATTGATTTGTGTAGTCCCTGGACACTGTTCCGACCACCCAAACCTGACTTGACCGTCGGAGTGTATACGGTCGCCACCCCCGTCGGTTCCGGCCGTGTGCGCCTGACAGTTTGTTCATTTCGTAGGGAGGAATACGTAGAGTAGCTACAAGTTGGCCACGTGGAAGAGCCATTTTTAGAGGTCAACAGCAGCGATGACAGAGAGTTGTCACATCAATCACCTCAATAGATCCATTTCTAAAGATTTCTTGCCAGGCCCGTCCTCTGCTTGAGAGGCTCAACCTTAAGAGCTCGGCCTTGACATGCGTTCAATCACCAGATAAGTTCGTTCCAAGGGGGGTTCGGTCACCACATAGGTCCATTCCAAGGGGGTTTGAGGACCAGATTTTTGCCACTTGGTTCGCATATGTGGGGCCAACAGCCAATGATGTAAAAGTCATAACAGTATTTCCAAAGAAAGAAAAGAATAGTATATTCATTTTCCAAGGAATGACATATTAGTGTTTTGGTATTAGTAAATAAGATCTTAAGAAGTCCAATCTCGTAGAAAAACTAAGGGCCTATTTGGGCCCCATTTTTTCATCCAAAAAATTAATTTTTTGACCGTTATTTTACTATTCTAGTCGTCATATTTGACTTCTTCTCTCACATGTGGACTCCACTTTTCTCCTAACGGTTAAAAAATCAATTCTCAAAATCACTCCCAAACAGCCTCTAAGCACTGATCATTGAAGTTGTAGTAGCTCAAACAATATAATGATTAAACCAAAACTCTACATTTCAGATGACAATATGAATTTCTTTGTCATGACAAAAGAATGACATTGAAGTCATGGTAGCTCAAAAAATTAATGTGTGACGCCTGGCTACTTCTCTCCTTAAGCAATGAACATTTCTAACATCTTTTTTGAGATTCAAAGAAATATGAAAATTTAAAACTAATAATATTAATTTGAGAATAAAATTTATTTTAGACATCGTCATCAGCTTCATTTTATATCTCAAAAAGCGACAAAACTTTTTATACAATAAAAAAATCAAACTAATTTTAACTACAATATAAAAAGGTGCAACATCCCGAATTTCCTCTTTTTTTTTTTTTAAGGAAATTTTATGGGAATTTTGAGGATTTTAATAAAGTGAAGGGTTTTGGTGTTGTAACTAAAAAGAGTTCAATTATGCCAAATATAAAAGTATTTGGAAACAATATTATTTCCCTATATCAAGGTGATAAAAGCATAGATGACAAATTTAATGCTTCAGCAATCGAATAATTAAATCATTGTAGAAACTACACCCAAATGAAGTAATAGGCATCATGGGAATATAATGAATAGTTTCGTCCTGAAACCAAACCTCTTAGAAAGTTTTGGATCGACAAGAGAAAATACATCGCTTTGACTCAGCTAAAAATGGCTCTTCCGAACCAAACACGAGCATCTCTTGGCCTCTTGCTTACAGCCAGAGACACATCACATCATCTGGTGAAGGATTGGCTAATGCCAATGCTTGGATAGCCGACCTTGCAGCTCATGGAATGAAGAAGTGCAATATGTAGAATTGAACTCTCATGTCAATGTCACGATGAATTATCAATTGATTAATAGTTATTCTTGGGTCTCATTGTGTAACGACCCAAATTTTAACAATCTAGATCATTACTAAAACGTTCATTCCATAATGAAATAAATTAAATCAAACATCCCATCGTAAAAAAAATTTCTAGTTCCATCTATAAAATAAATAAAAACATATGAAAAACATAATTAATTGAATTATGTCCCCAAATCTTAAATAGCAAATTTCACATGAAAATAACGCTCAAAATAAAAATTCATAGTCATGTTACTCCGAATTTATTTCTTTTGAATTCATAAATTCTGGCCTCACGACTACACTACTTCGCTTCCAATCAATGACCCGTTTTAATCTGTGAGGAGTAGGAGAAAGGGTGAGTACATGAGAATACTTAGTAGGACATAAAAATTAATGGTGCAATCTCAAATAAAATATTTAAATACATGTATCAAAAATATCATACCGTCATCATATCTTTAGAAACTGGTAAGAGCTCAATAAACATCATATTTTTAGTACCAAATGGTCATAACATACATATCATATCATATTTTTAAATTTTCATAAGCATAATAATTAAATAGCATGAAATAAATAACTTTAAACGGGATAAAAGCAACAACACCTCGTTACCCTACCTTGTTAGATCAATTAAATTTGAAAGGCAAAAATCAAATTCACGCTCCAAATCTCTATTTTCTACTTATCTGCCGTGTGTATGTGTATCTATATATTCTATTGTGCAAATAATAAACCTCTTGTGCAATATTGAAGTTGAAATAGACAGTAGAATTTTGATAGGCTTAAAAGTGTGCAAAGTGACGCATTCATCCAAAAGTTTCAACCCAAATACCTCATAAAAGTCAAAGATGCTTCAACCCTATCCAACCTACACATGGCAACATAGTCCTATTAAGTCTCAAAAGCTAAAGATAATAAATCAAAGAGAAAATTACTGGAAATGTCCACTTTCACATATCCATTTGTAAAAATGTCAACTTTTACAAATCATTGCAAAAATGTCTATTTTGGAATATTTTGAACCAAAATACCCGTATGAACAATTTATGATTCCATACAAAGACAAGAATTGGACATTTTTGCAAAAATTTTATTGGCCAATAAATTTTGACATACAATGTGCCATATTTATTTCAAAAGTGCACATGTCAAATCACAATTAATGCTATTTTTCTCATTGATGCAAAAACGTTGAGATTTACATTTGAAGTGTAGAGAAATGTCATGCTCGGAATGAAATGTCATTCTAGATATTTAAAATGTCAAGAACAACATTTGAAATGTCGAGAATAGTTAATATTGTGATGTGGCATGTGTAGTTTTAAAATATAAACGAGATTCAAATATCGAGAATGACATTTGATATGTCGATAACGTTATTTTAATGTAGCTTCTCATAGAAGTTACTTCTCGAAATCCGCAACAAATTGTAAAAATAAATAAATTACTTCTTTTTTTCATTAAGGGCATAATAGACAGTTTAGTGCTAAATTTAAAAAGTAGACATTTTTCAATGACACCCATAAAATTAAACATTTCTTAAAATACCATAAATCAAAACCACCATTTTTTTCATTTAACCGCATGTGGCCACCCCCAATTTATATACAATATTTTATTTAAATCAAAACCAAAAATAACAACTTCTACAAACTATAATATCTTGGGTCTAACTTGTCCGATTAAACTTTTTCTCGAGTCTAATATACATAATTGATTACGAGCTATCCAACGAGTATGATATTGATATATTTATCATTACTCTATCATTATTTAAATATATGACCCAATTATAATTGAATTTAATATAATTATCATTTCAGTCCCCAAACATTCCAAATTTAAGATATAGTATATAAAATAAATAAATTCTAGTATGTGAAAAATTTCGAGACCTTACAATCTCCCCTCCTTAAAATATTTTCATTTTTAAAAATTTACCTTAGCTAATCGAAGAATTCTAGATACTTGGTTTTAAGCTCCTCTTCTTTTTCCCAAGATGACTAATCCCATCCATGATTTCGCCATTGTACCTTGACCAGGAGAACTTCTCTATTTCTTAGTTGATGTACTTTTCTATCCAAAATCATCGTTGGAAATTCTTTATATGACAAGTCTTTTTGTACCTCCAAAGTTTGGTAACTTATCACATGATTGGGATCATGATCATATTTTCTGAGCATCGAAACATGGAACACATTATGCACTGCTACTACTTCAGGTGGTAAGACAAGTCTGTAAACTACGCTACCAATCCTTTCAATAATTTCCAAAGGTCCAATGGACCGCAGTCTCAACTTCCCTTTCTTTCCAAATCTAAATATACCCTTCATTGGTGCTACCTTTAGAAAAATCTTGTCACACACTTGAAATTCTAAATTCTTTCTTCTACCGTCAGCATAACTTTTCTATTGGTCTTGCGCTGCCTTTATTCTTATTCTAATTTTATCAACTACATCAGCTGTTAATTGAATAATTTCAGGACTCAAAATTCTCTTCTCCCTACCTCATCCCAATAGATATGGGATCTGCACTTCCTACCATAAATAGCTTCATATAGGGCCATGCCTATAGTAGCCTAAAAACTATTGTTGTAGGCAAACTCCACTAACGGCAGATAGGTCTCCCAATTACCGCCAAGATCTAAAACACATGCGCTTAATATATCTTCAAGAGTTTGAATGGTTCTTCCTGATTGCCCATTCATCTGTGGATGGTAAGCAATACTAAATTTCAGTTTCGTCCCCATAGCTACATGCAAACTATTCCAAAATTTTGATGTGAACCTTAGGTCTCTTTATGAACAAAGGTGACAAGAACTACATGCAATCTGACTATCTCCCTGATCTATAATGGTGTGAGTTGTTCCATATTGAAATTTAATTTGATTGGCAGAGATTTAGCTGACATCGTTAAACAATCAACCACTACCTAAATAGCATTGTGATCTCTTGCTGACCTCGAAAAACCTACCACAAAATCCATCGATATGTGTTCCCATTTTCATTCTGAAATATCCAATGGTTTCAGCAGTCCTGATGGTTATTGATGTTCAGTCTTAACCTACTGACAGACCATACATTTCTCCACGAATTGACGAATTCCTTTTTTCATGTTTCTCCTCCAAAATGTTTCTTGACGATCTCGATACATTTTTGTACTGCTTGGATGTGCCGCATACGTGGTGGAGTGAGCATCTTCCAATATCTCATTTCTTATACCCTCATCCTTAGGTACACACAATCTTCCTTTAAAAGTCAATGCTTTATCTGCAGATACTTCAAATCCTATACGCTTGTTCTTACCAATCCGATCCTTAGTCTTCTACAGAAATGAATCCTTATCCTATGCTTCCTTAATTCGATCCCAAAGGGTAGGTTGAATAATAAACGCTTTTATTCTTCCTATAGTCTGGGTCGGCGGCGTGATGACCTCCAACCTCAGTTTCTTGAACTCCTTTACCAAGTGTTCATGTACTGTGGGTAAAACTGCCAAATACGACCCAGTCTTCCTGCTTAAGGCATCGACGACTACGTTAGCTTTACCTGAATGGTAAAGGATGTATAGTTATAATCTTTCACTAATTTCAACCATCTCATCTGTCTCATATTCAGTTCCTTCTACTTGAAGAAGTATTTGAGACTTTTGTAGTCTGTGTAGATTTCACACTTTTTACCATTGAGATAATGATGCCATATTTTTAAGGCGTTAACTACCGCTACAAGCTTCAAGTCGTTTATTGAATAGTTCTGTTCATACTGCTTCAACTGTCTCGGGGCATAAGCAATCACTTTTTCATGTTGCATCAGGACGCAGCCCAAACCCTGCTTGGAAGCATCACTATAAATTACAAATCCATCTAAACCTTCAGGTATCGTCAATAAAGGAGCTGAGACTAATCTCTGCTTGAGTTCTTGAAAAAAATTTCACACCTTTCCATCCACTAAAACTTCACCCCTTCTTAGTCAACTGAGTTATTAGTCTCGCTGTTTTTGAGAAACCCTCAATAAATCTCCTATAATAGCTAGGCAATCCCCAAAAACTGTGAACTTCACCCATACTGGTCGGTCTAGGCCAATTTGTTACTATTTCTACTTTAACTAGTCTACCTTGATACCTTGAACAGTAACCACATGGCCAAGAAAACCCATTCAATCGAGCCAAAATTCTCACTTCTTGAGTTTGGAATGTAGTTTCTCTTTCTTCAAGTTTTTGAGTACTACTTGGAGTTTTTCTTCATACTGCTTCTTATCTTTGTAGTATACAAGTATGTCGTCAATAAATACTATGACAAATTGGTCTAAATATTGATGGAACACTCGATTCATTAGGTCCATAAACACAACTAGAGCATTGGTCAACCCAAAAGGCATGACAGTGAATTGATAGTGTCCATAACGAGTTCTGAAAGTAGTTTTTGGTATGTCGCTTGCCTTGACTTTCAGCTGATGATATCCCGATCTTAAGTCGATCTTTGAAAACACCGTTGTACCTTTTAGCTGGTCGAATAAACCTTCTATTCTTGGTAGATGATACCTATTTTTTATAGTCAGATGATTCAGTTCTCGGTAGTCAATACACATCCTCATATTCTCGTCATTCTTTTTCACGAAAAATATTGGAGCGCTCCAAGGAGAAACACTCGGTCGAATGAAACCCTTTTCCAATAACTCTTCCAACTGTAACTTCAATTCTTGAAGTTCTTTTGGTGCCATTCTCTATGGGCCTTTGGAAACTGGTGCTATTCTGGGAACTAAGTCAATTGTAAACTCCACCAATCTATCTTGTGGAATTCCTAGTAGATCGTTTGGGAACACGTCTGTAAAGTCTCGAACAACGTTAATATATTAATTTTTGTTTCTGTGTGTTTGGAACCGATGATATTAACTAAAAATCCCTGGCATGACTTCTTTCTTAGCATCTTCTCCGCTTGTAAAGCTGATACAATGTGAGGTAGAGACTTGAACTTTGCTCCAAAAAAATGGAACTCTTTCTCTCTTGGTCTATGAAATAAAACTTCTTTCTCATGACATCGAGTGGTTGCATGATTGTGTCCTAACTAGTCCATGCCCAGAATAACATCGAAATCTTTCATCTCTAAAAGTATAAGTCTGCCAGTAGTATCTTTCCGCCAATCTCCAATTTCATAGCCCTAGTCATCTGAGTTGTGCTAAGAGTTCTTCTTGAAGAGACGCTAAGCTCTAATGCATTATCTATTTTCACATATGCAATGTTAGACTTAGTAGCGAATGAGACAAAAATAAAAGAATTTGTAGCCCTAGAGTCAAAAAGTACACAAACATGTGTATCAGATAATAATAGAATACATGTTTTCATAACTATAGTGTAAGCATAATGACTTAAGATGCAAAATAAAATAAGAAAAATATACACAGGTACTTCATATAATAACAAAATACCTGCTATAATGATTGGGTTCTGCCCTGCCTCTTGTTGATTTAGTGAAAAAACTCGACCCCTCCCTTTCTTGTTCTTGTCATAATCATCATCATTCTTCTTTGGAGGCTTTGTACAGTTGAGAGCATTGTGTCATGGTTTACCACGCCGAAAGTACATGTTCTTCCCTAGTAAGTATTCACCTCTATAGAGTTTATTACATTTAGGATAAGGTGTAATATTCCCACTTGTCAAACCGATACAAACTTCTGTGTTTGATCTTTTTTCAGCCAGTTAGGTCTATCCTTGCTCGGATTATTCCAATTTTATTTTTTCGATGACTCCTTGCTTTGCTAGGCATACTGCTCAAAGGTAGTCCTCTGATATGAAATAGCATGAGCCATCTCTAACATTTCACGATATAAAGTGAAATGATAAGACATAATGATCATGCCGATCTTTGAGCGTAATCCGTTTTCAAACCTCTTGATCTTCCTAACTTCAGTATCCACCAAATGTGAAGCATACCTTGAGAGTTGCTCAAACTGCCTCTCATAATTAGTAAGTGACATGTCCCCATGTCTAAACTGTAGAAATTCTGATTCCTTGAAATTCCTCAATGCCTGTGGAAAGTACTTTGCCATTACTTCATCCTTAAATTGTTCTCAAGTCATGTTACTGCTCTTCGGTCGTAGTGTATGAGGCAGATTCCCACCAGTGACTGATTGCTCCAACCAACATGAATTCTGTGCATAGTTTATTCTGTGCATCCGTACAAGCAATGTGTCGAAATATGCGCTCCAATCCTCTTATCCACTTTTCGACAACTAGTGGGTTGGAATCGCCATCGAATGTAGGAGGCTTATACCTACGAAATTGCTCAACCATTGAAACAGCTCCAGGGGCAAACGGAGGTACATCCTACTGTGGCAGTGAATTTTATGGTGGGGTGCTTGATTCTGCCTACTCAATTCTTGTACCGCTCACAATAAATCACGTATCAAATTCGTGTGGGTAGGTGGTACTATTTCCTAAAATTTAACATTATGTCACTCATCACATACTAGTACAAAGTCTAATATATTATACTTATATTATCTTATGCATATCATAAATTTAATGAGAAAAATAACCTTAAAGATTTAAAGATATGCAATTTTAAAATATTTAAGCTATGCTAAAGAAAGTGTAAATGCATTCATCTTCTTACACGTTTACATACCTTAGAGTCATCGAAAGGTGGTCGATTGGTGGTCAGTAAGTGCCAAAAATGTCTTAAATTCTTACATATTTAAGAACTTTAAATCTATATACATTACATCCTATCTTTAAATTAAAAATAATAATAATAATAACATTTTTTTTAACAATTACCACACAAATTAGACTAAACACGTAATATTTATAATTTATTTTTCGCAGCATTTAAGATTACTACCCGTAACCTTTATAATTTATTACGCATAACATTTGACGTTAAATATCAATATGAAATTATCACTTATTGTTTACAGGAATACCAATCTTAATAGTATATATATTACATAATATCTTAAAAGTTTATATTAAAAAGATTATTAATTTCAACAAATAACCCGCAAAATTAAAATTATCATATAATTATTTATTTCACATGACAATTTAAGTTAATCTCATCTTCATATGCATATACATACTTTTAACGATCCTTTAAAATCCGCATCTCCCTTTTTTTTAAATTTTTTTTGGGTCACTGTTCACGTGAACAATGCTATCACGATGAACAGTGATGCCTCATCGTGAACAGTGTCGTTCACCTTTTTTTTAAACTATTTCGTTATTAACTCTTTTTCCTTTCTCTATCTTTTTTTTTTTTCAAATTCATTTTATTCTTCTTATTTGTTTTTTTCAAAACTCATATCATGAAAGTACATATGGGTCTACAAAAAATTAAACATGGCTCTGGTACCAAACTGTAACAAGGCAAATTTTAACAATTTAGATCATTACTAAAACGTTCATTCCATAATTTAATAAATTAAATCAGACATCCTAACATGAAAAATTTTCTAATTCCATCTATAAAATAAATACAAACATATGGAAAACATAATTAATTGAAACATGTCACAAATCTTAAATAGCAAATTTTACATGGAAATAAAATTGAAAATAAAGCTAAAAATAAAACTCCATAGTCATGTTACTCTGAATTTATTTATTTTGAATTCCATAATTTCTGGCCTCACGACCGGTTCGTCTCCAACCAACGACCTGTTCTAATCTGTGAGGAGTGAGCAAAATGATGAGTACATGAGAATACTCAGTAAGACATAAACATTAATGGTGCAATCTCGAATAAAATTTTTTAAATACATGTGTCAAAAATATCATACTGTCATCATATCTTTAGAAATCGATAAGAGCTCAACAAACATCATATCTTTGGTACCGGATGGCCATAACATACATATCATCTCATATCTTTAAATTTTTATAAGCATAATAATTTAACAATGTGAAATAAATAATTTTAAGCGGGATAAAAGCAACAGCACTGCGTTACCCTACCTTGTTATCAATTAAATTTGAAAGGCAGAAATCGAATTCATACTCCAAATCTCTATTTTCTACTTATTTGCCGCATGTATGTGTATGTGTATGTGTATGTGTATGTGTATATTCTATTGTGCAAATAATAAACCTCTTGTACGATATTTAAGCCAAAATGGACAATAGAATTTTGATAGGTTTAAAAGTGTGTAAAATGTGGTATTCATCCAAGAGTTTCAACCCAAATACCTCATAAAAGCCAAAGATGCTTCAACCCTACCCAACCTACATATGGCAACTTAAATCCTGTCAAGTCTCAAAAGCTAAAGATAATAAATCAAAACCACCCCTTTTTTCATTTAACCACACGTGGCCACTCCCAATTTATATACAATATTTTATTTAAATCAAAATAAAAAATAACAACTTCTACAAACTATAATATCTTGCGTCTAACTCGTCCGATTAAACTTTTTCTCGAGCCTAATATACATAATTAATTACGAGTTATCCAACGAGTACAATACTAATATATTTATCGTTACTCTATCATTATTTAAATATTCGACCCAATTAAAATTGAATTTAATATATATTTATCATTTTATTCCCCAAACTTTCCAAATTTAAGATATAGTATATAAAATAAATAAATTTTAGTATTTGAAAATTTTCAGGACCTTACACATTAGACAAGATGATCCATCAAATTCTCCAACAATATCAAGACCTATTAAAGCTAATATAATCAAGGAAAATAAGAATATCCACTTAACCTCGTACCTGTCTCATATTCTTAGTTGGGTTATCGTGCATTCGACTTATAAATTGACTAAATTCACATATGATAAGAGTGTAAAATACCATATTTTTCCTTCTTAACTATTGCATTCATGTGATTATATTATGCCAAAATGCACTCATTACTCTTATATTTTGGTTTAGGTTGCATTTTGGTGAAAAAGATGAAATTCGGAAGAAAAAAGTGAAAAATGACCAAAGTAGAAGAGAACGAAAGTTTGGGGACTAAAGTGCAAATGATCCAAACTTTTGTCTAAGATTATGATGAAGATTCGAAAGTGTTAGAGGTCAAGTGGATGAGGAAAGAAGTCAAAGGGATGAAATAACATCAAAGTTTGATCAATACATCAATTTCCAATCGAAAACTAATACACCAGTTTTTAGTCTCATGTTAGGACTCATTTTTGACATGGAAGATGATCGAATTGGGAGATGACTTCTGAATAAAAATTATGGCCCTTTGAGTTAGATATCCAATGCAACTTGAATCATCTCAATTGGATATCGGGAAAGAAAGTTATGATTAAAAAACTGAAAGCTATCTAGCGGAACCATGCGGTCGCATGACTTTCTACTATGCGGTCGCACACACCTATACCGAGAATTGAAGAGGCTGAAAGTGCATAACCATGCGACCGCAATGACAATAACCATGCGGTTGCATAGTGTTCTTTGGGCGGCCGAATCTCAGTTTCCTTATATGATTGAATCTCTTATGGTAACCTAATTTTCACGGGATATAAATGCCCAAAACCATCCAGAACGAAGTTAGACGCCCCCAGACCTATTTCTTTCATCTTGGTGCTCAAGAAACTCCATGGAAAACTAAGAAACTTGGTGAAGCAACGAAGGATCTCAATCGGTTTTGGTGATTTCGACATCTTTAATTCATGTAATTGAGTTTTTCATTATTAAACAATTTTAGAATCGAATTTCCATATCTTGAATATGTTTTTGACATTAGTTTAACAATTATTAGAATTTCCATAGATTCAGTCATGCTTTCTCTATCGAATATTTGAAATACTTGTTGAATTACAATTTGAATTATTTATTGTTGAGATTATTTTAACTTTTATCAAATCCTTCATAGATCTAGCCATGTTCCTTCTATCGAATGATTGAAATAATTGTTGAATTTTAATCTTAATATTACTTTATTGGCGAATTGATTACTGCCTTATGCTTGATGTATATGGTCGATCTTTGATCTTGTTCCAATAAAAAAATGTGCGAATGTATTATAGGAAATCTAGATTTTAGCAATATAATTGGAATTAAGTTGGACTTTATTGTTAAATCTTTCGATTAGAGAGTTGGGAAGAAAATCTCTAATTGAGGAAAAATACATGAATTATTGATGTCGATTGATCCAATCCATTGGGGGAATTCCGATGCTTCACTTATGTCGCATATTGATAATTAATTTTTATTCCAAGTGACAAATCATTCCCACATAAAATTACGAAAACCCTAGTTTGTTTGATTTTTTGAGAAAATTTTCATCTCCCTGTGGATATGACACCCCAAAGCTGTACTACAATCACCGCGTTATACTTTGGGTGTAATCAACATACCATGACCAGAATGACCCGGCTCCGATAGAGTTCCTAGACCCAGTGGAGGCATTTTTTATGATCCTACAGGCTTGGACTTTAAATTATTAGAACTACCAGGCAGAGGAAAAATATATAGTACATCCCTGATGGAGGCAGATAACTCCTGATGATGCGATTGTTAAGAGACTTATATTTATCCAACTCTCCAAGTAGAAGCACAAGAACACTATGTTTCTATGTCCGAATGGCTCCTTAACTAGTAATAAAGATCATTGAAACCCTAAGACACAACACAACTTGAAATTTGTTACCCACATTATTCTAGGTTATATAAATTTATCAATAACAATAAGAGCAGAATAAATAATTTAAAATTGCAGGAAGTAATAAAAGAGCGAACGAGCTTTTAACTCAGACCTGTATAAACACAGTTTTCATAAAACAGTTTCTCCCCCTCACCCTACGTGTTTGATGTTTACTTTGAGCGCCTGTTTCCCAAGATACAACAGAAAATCAGTAGAGTTCGAACGCTGCATATGCTATTCTGACGAACTGACTTAGTATCTGAACACTATCACCAAAACCTTGATAGAAAACAAAATTATGTGTGTAGGTAGAAGACAGTTTTTTGTGCAGAGAAGATGACTGAATTTTATGTAGAGAAGACTTTTGTGTGTCTACAAGTGACGAAGATAACTGGATAAATAGGCAGTAAACGAGAATTAACGGCTAAGAGTTAATGCCATTAACCTGACTGTTAAACTCTCCATTAACACAGACATGAATATATGGGTTTTAGGAGTTAAAAGAATTTTGAAGGTTTTTATTTGAAAAATTAATAAAATAAAGACAAAACGTAGACACTCCTAAGGGGCCAATTTTGCTCCTTTCGGGTCCGACATTCATGTATGCAGGTCGCGCCAACACATAAGTTTAAAGTTTGATGTACAATTTTGGTCCTTGATTTGCACCCCACTTGCGCGCGCACGTAAAGAGAGCCTTTATGTTACAATAATTACACCCTTCCAATGTGTAATTATATTTAAAGTGGTTATTGCCTTTATCTATTTTCTTATGTGGGATAACTTTAAAATGGTTTCCTTTCCAATACAAAACCTTGTCCAATGCATCACTTTAGACTCCAATTTCTCATCACCCGAGTATCATTTTTGGCAAGTAAATATATGATTTCGATGTTCTCATGGAGGAGAACACAAATCAACCTTGATCTTCCAAAATAACCAAATAGGTTGCACTCAAAATTTTTGCCGAAGTCATCCATCCCATCCATTTTCCAACAAAATTAACCACCAACAAACTCAATCCCAGAATTGTATACAAACAAAATAATAAAGAAACCCCATAAAATAAGAATCTTAAAACATCAGTTAGAAATATATATCACTTCATTTAGACCCAAATATACGGAATTAGCCAATACAAAGCAACACTTCCCTTATTTATTGTTTCTAGATGATTAAGGTTAAATACAATTTAAACCCTAAGTTAAACAATCACAAATGTATAGATCAAAACCATAAGAGATAAATAACATCAGAAATTGACGACGGTGGAAAACTTATTGAATACTCCTCACAAGGATAAAAAAACCTCCAGGAAAACTTTGCCAAAAAGATCCACTAGAAAAAGCTAACTTACAACTAAATAAAGAATTACTTGATTCTTGTATCAAAGAAATTCATGATTTACTAGAAAAAGGACTTATTCGTCCAAATAAATTACCATGGGGCTGTTCTGCATTCTATGTCAATAATCCTGTCGAAATTGAACGATGTGCTTACGTCTTGTTATCAATTACAACCCTCTCAATAAAGTTCTTCAATGAATTTGATCTCCATTACCTCAAAAGAAAGATATGTTAAATAAATTACTCAAAGTCGTCATCTTCTCTAAATTTGATATGAAATTTAGCTTTTGACATATTCAAATTAAAGAAGAAGATAAATACAATACCGCTTTCAATGTTCCATTTGGATAATACGAATGAAATGTAATGCATTTTGGTCTAAAAAATACTCCTCGAGGATCTCAAAAGATTATGAATGACATTTTCAATCATTATCAAAATTTTATTATATTTAATATTGATGGTGTTCTAATCTATTGTAAAAGTTTAGAATAGCATTTCAAGCACATCAATACATTCGTTCATATCATTAAGAATAATAGTCTAGCGGTCTCTACAAAAAAATTGTTCTTTGTCAAACACGTATAAGGTTTTCAGGTCATTTTATACACCCGAGAACACTTAAACCAATTCAAAGATGTCTAGAATTTGCTGATAAATTTTTAGATGAAATTCAAGATATAACAAGTTTATAGTGCTTCTTAAGCTGTGTTGATTATGTTGCCGATTTTGTTAAATGTATATGTCAATTATGTGCACCACTTTTTCAAAGACTACAAAAGCATCCATTCCAACGCAACCATGAGCATACTTTAGCTATCCAAAATGTTAAAGATGCTGTCAAAAGCATCACATGACTTTCAATAATAGACCCTTTAGCTTCCATTATTGTCAAGACAAATGCATCAAACATAGCATAACGTGGGATACTGAAGTAGATTTCAAAAGAGTAAGGTCAAGAACAGTTGGTGAGATTCCACTCAAGGGTGTGGACTAGCCCTTGAAAGAACTATTTTACTATCAGAAAAGAAATTTTATCAATAGTTTTATATATTTCAAGATGATTTCATTAATACAAATTCATTTGTGAAAACTGATTGCAAAGTTTCAAAAGATATTTTACAAAAAGATGTTAAAAATCTTGTTTTAAAGCAAATATTAGCAAGATGACATGTTATTTTGTCATGTTTTGATTTTGAAATTCTATATATTCAAGGAAAATCAAACGTTTTTATAAACTTCTTTGCAAGAGAGTTCATACAGGAAAAAAAAAAGAAAAAAAAAAAGAGCGATCAATGGCTTCCTCTAAATCATTATTTCAAAAGAAGCACATTTGAAAAAAGACTTCAATTCCTTTATTTTCAATTGATGAATACTTTCAAAGTTCAAGAAAAGAAGAACCATGTTCATTTTTTCTAAACACCAGTCTTTCAACTCTTAATTTCAAAAAACCTACTCAAACCAAAACTATTTCAGAATAGCCAAGACCCTCAAATTTCGAAAAGGCTATTCAAACTATTTCAGGTTAATTACCAGAAATCAATCCTCCAAAATCTTTTCAATATTTTATAAAATCCACCTATTCTTGTTTTTGAAGTGAAAACATCTTGGATTAATAGATATTCATATTTAAATGAATGTCTTCAAGATATACTTCCCCCTCAATTCCAATTCATGCTTACTAATATCAAAAAATTCAAAGAGTTTTATGAAGCTGTTCTTATTAAAACTAGATCAGCTCTCATATTTCATACACCTAACCCTCAAAAGTCAAATCAAATTGATTTTTTTCAAAAATAAGTATTCAACGGATGTTGTCATATAAAGATTGGGGATAACAACCTTAAAATGATAAAGGAATGCGCCTTTCGAAAAATAATTCATTTGAATTTCATTTTAATTATTTTGATTATAGGGACGCTTGGTACAATACCTTTTACTTTAAATTAGTGACTCATTCCTAGTTTATACTTTTCAATCAAGCATGACCTTCAAACTTTTCAAAATAATTTAAAACTTGGTTAAAATATTTCGAACTTGATGAGAAAATTTTATCTAGAATTAGTCATCAAGGATTTGAATATTCCAAACACGAGGCAAAATCGTTTTTGAAGCCTTAAGAAAATGTTTTGTTCCAAATTGCATTCAATATGAAAGTCTCATGAATATCTGTTGGGATTTTAATATTATTTAAGATCAAAGCTCAGAATTCAATGTTAAAAGGATAATTCGGAGATTTTAAAATAAAATGGTAGTCAAAATTCCGTAAAACAAATTATTGTCCAAAGGCAATAAATTCATGGGTTCAAGAACAAATGGATATTGGCATTCCAAAATTCTCAAAAAAGGAACAAAATAAACAAGCCAATATTTTGACTGAAAATTCAAAATTACTAACTATTTCAATCAATGAAAAATGCCAAAGAAATTAGCAAATATTTCAGAGAAAAATGCTTCTTTGGTAGAATCTACTTCAATGAAATCAAAATCAATTCAAGACAGTTCTTCTTTTCAAACAAGTTCTGAAATAGATTATGCCCAAAACAACGAAGATAATTGCTATGTTATAGATATGGACAAACTTATCGCTCAAAAAGAGACTCAGAAAAATTCAAAATGACTATATAGACTCAACTAGATGTGTATCAAAAATATTGAGCTCACAAATCAATAAATGTCTTTTTTCAATTATACCTGTCACCACAAAAGTTGTTCTTACCAGCACTATCGCCAATCAAATTTAATAATGGACAAAAACTTGTAAAGAGGCTTTAATAAAGGAGATTTCATTTTAATCAACTTTATTAAAGTTACTTTATAAAAGTAATACCATTATTTAAAAAAGAAGATGTTGACAAATGACATATAGTCGACAAAATCATTATCAATACCGTTCAAGATTCTTTCAATACAACTTAGAAGATTTCAAATATGAACCTTGAGTTCAAATATAAATAGAGATCAAGATTCAAGATTTTGGCAAGAGTTTTTTAGCGCGGATAAAAACCTCTTCAAAAAAGCTTAGATTTTCTTGTAATCTAAGCCCTTGTTTGAACCCCATTTTTTCATAAAAATACATTTTTCAACAATGATTTGACCCCACTCAACCACATATTTTTCAATAAAATAATATTACACACAAATCTAAAAATTTTCCTTATTTTTTAAATACAAATTTTCTTTTAATACACTATTCAAAAATGCATTTTATTTATTTATTTATTTATTATTATTATTATTATTATTTTTGCAAGAATGGCGTTCAAACAAGGGCTAAATTTTCTTTTATTAAGTTATTGTATCAAAAAACTTTCATCTTCAATAAATATTATTCTTCAATTTCAGATTAAGTGTTTGGATATCTTTCAAATCTACTATTCTCACCACCTGGGCCCATTTTGGTGTGTATATATATTAAAGCATTATGTTTAAATTGATATAAAATTATTGCTACAACAATTTGATACATCACATTTTAATTACAGTTAAACTCCTCAATTTTTGTCATTGTAGCAATTATTTTTAAAAAAAAAATTTCGTTAAATTCTTATCTTCAACCTTCATTAATTAGTACATTTTGTCCTTGATGATGATTTATATAAACAAATATTCTTTTTTGTGGTTTTTGTGCTTTGAAGTGAGAAAAAAAAAATACTTTTTTCACAGTTTTAATTTATTTATTTATGTTATTTTAACAGATTTTTGGACATAAACTATTATCAACATGGGGCAAAGGCACATATGGCAAGACTGATCAGTGGCACACCCAAAATTTCTCTTTTTTAAATTTGAAAAATAAAAAGGTAAAAGAATCACTATGAGATGGACGTAGAATTCTCCTCATTCCAATTTTAAATAGCTTAGACCCTACGCATGTAATCCTCTTCTCTCTTTCTCAAATGTCTTGTAAATGTGATTCCAATCGAAAGGAAGGTGAGTTCATCAAATCAGTCCATTAGGCTCTTTATCTTATTTATTTGTATCCCTTTCTGTAATATTTTTATAATTTTTGTGCTTGTGATTCAGTGATTAAAGAAGATAAAAAGGAAGGCTTTCTCTAGAGAAGATTAAGAAAGGTACAATACAAACGTTGACTCATAATATGATAATAGACTAGCATTGAATTCCAACTCAAAACGTCTCAAAATCTCTCAGAGAAGAATGCTGAATTGTTTTTGTAGTTCTATTACTTATTGATTACCACAGCATTACCAGCGTAAGATTATAATTTGGTGTGATGAGTATATATCATTTCACCATTTTTAGCTAGAAAGTACAATCTCAATTCTGTTGTTCTTGTTGATGTTGCTAAGTGTGTATATGTATGTGTGTTTCAAGGAATTATTTTCAAACGAGGTAGCAGATTATATGGCAATGTTTTATGTGTTTCCTAAATTCACCATCATATTTGATGGAGCCCCTATTCGCTGAACAGAATAGTATTTTTTTTTTCTCTTCTTCCAACCGAAAACAATTTTTAAACTATTTGCTAACATTTAACCCAAAACATTTAGACAACCTTATAAGTCAGTAGCCACGTCTCTCCTTGCAAGTGCAATCTATATTTTGGTTAACATGTGGACTAGTAGACTAGGAATAAGTCTATGCAAAAAAATCGAAAAACCAATCAAATTGAATTGACTTGTGTTAGCTCGGGTCGGTTTGACACAAGTAATTAGTTTTGTTCGGATTCTTTTAAACAAAACCATGTGGGTTAGTTCATTCATGGTTTGAAGTCTCAAATCGTTGGTTAACTGAACCAACACAACTCATTTACATGTTTACCTTTTTATTTTAAGAAAATAAAAATCAAAAGATAAGTCCATAATTTCATAACAATATTTCGATTTTCCTCCAATCTATGATGTTGCCGATAAATAATGGCAATGGGTATTTATTTTTAATAAGCTCATTTTATTATACTTTATATTTTTCCCTACTCAGACAGTCAGACTGTATAATAAATAAAAAGTTTTTTTAAGTTTTATGTTGATTCATCTCTATTAATCTGATATTATTTTTTAGTCAATATTTTTTATAATATGAAATTATTTGATTATTTTAGTTCTTGTAATCTAAGCAGACCCAAAATTCGAATAATTTTATTTTTTATTTTAAAATAAATCAATTTGGACTAAAAGTCCTAACCTAACCTAACCAAATCGAACCAAACCAAACCGATTTGGTTAGGTTTAAGAGCTAGGAGTGTATTGATTTGGATTGAAATCCACTCAAACCGACTATTTTGGCTTTGGTTTTAGGTTAGGGTTGAAATCGACCCAAACCAGATCACCCTCAGGCCTAATTAGGAGAAGAATTATATTATTTATAATTATTTTTTCTATATAATTTTTGTCATATAATTTTTGTCCACCGAAATAAAATATTCTTGCTTCGTCGCTAGTTATCAAATGTAAAATGTGTTAAATTAATGAAAAGTTTGATGATAAGAATAACATGAAAAATTATTAGGGATATAAGTGTTATAATGAGCAAAAATTAAGAACCTTAATTATAATTAAAATATGGTAAAAAAATAAAAGTTATGGTGAGAATAATTACCCATTAAAATATAGTCACCCAATTAACACATATTGGTCTGGTCATTAAAAATTGGATCAAATTATAGCGATCGTGAATAAAATTAACCATGAATAAATATGTAAATAATTAATTTTTTATTAGTTAAGTTTTTTAACTAAGCCGTAGTTGAATGTGAGAGGTAGGAATCGAATCCATAGACAGGTCTACTGACTTGGTTTGCAAGAAGCATGGAATCAAAATTACTAAAAATAATTATTTTGAAATAAATAAAACCAGTGTTAACCCATGTTTGGTTTTAATTAAAATTAAAATTTTGATTTAAGTTAAAGTCAAAAATTAGTTTTAACCATATATTTTAGAGATTTTACAAATTATACAATTCATCAAATTTTATTAAATCTATTAAAATTTTGATTATAATCACCACCAAACAGGTTTAGATTGCTAATACGTTTTTATTTAGCACTAAAAGGAATAACGAATATAGTACTTGTTTAATACGGATTTTGATAAGATTTTTTGACCATTAGAGATAAAGTGGGTCCTTTCTGTGTGAGGGAAGAATTTAAAAATAATGACTGAAATAATGAAATAATAATCAAAAAATTAATTTTAATTAACTTTTAAGTTGTACCAAATAAGCTCGTATTCTTTAAAATTAAAAGCGGGAATATAAAACGTGTGGATAGTAATAGCCCACAGTTATTGACGTGTACGTGTGTGGCCACCAAATGCAACCGCCCATAACTGACCGAATCCAATGGAAAAATATAATTAAATATGTTCCCTAAGCTCTAAAGGATAAGGATCATATTTACCGTTGGATCAAGTTGCCCCTATTAATCACAGCCACGTATTCTTCGGCAGCACCTCTATAAATACCACCCACATTCTTTTGATCACTATCGTATTTCGCTTTATTCGTGTGGTGGTTTTATCTTGTGGTTCAATTTCTATTGATCTCCTTTGGTGGATTGATTGGTGTGATTCTGTTTAATTGGTTTTGGGATTAGTTGATGAATCTTATGTTGGTGAATTTTTAATTGCTGGTATTTAGATTCTGATCAGGGGCTTATTCATCAGGGGGAAAAGAAGCGAAATCTTATTGCCAATTCTTGAGGTTTTCCTACGATTACGTCTACTCTTTATACACATTTTTTCTATTCTAGGATGGAGATTTTTGTTTGGTGATGATACAACGTTAATTTTCTTCTTCCCTTTTACGGCGTGTTTATGGTTTTCCTTGTTCTACATAGAGAACTGATCTACAGGATTGCTAGTGATTCTGATCAGGTAGAGTTACATCTTCTTTCATTTGATCTTATAATATTTGGTTTTGTTTTTCACTTTCTCTATAATTTCTTTGACTGTATATCGGAATTAAGATATGAAAATTTGACAATCCTGCAATTTTAGTGATCAAGAAGGATATGACGGGAAGGATCTGGATTTGGTATTGGTAATTCTATAGTTGTAACGATTTTAAAATGCTGGATGTTTGATTCCTGAGGTTTTGCTGGAATTATGTTTGTATACTACATTTTTTTCTATTCTAGGATGGAGATTTTTGGTTGGCGATGATACAATGTTAATTCTAGGATGGAGATTTTTGGTTGGCGATGATTTTCTCTTGTTCTGCATAGAGAACTGATCTACAGGATTGCTAGTTATTCTGATCAGATACATCCTCTTCCTTTAGGTCTTATAATAATTGGTTTCTCACTCTCTATAATCTGACATTAGTGGGGGGTTAATTTCTTTGCCTATAATTAGAAATTAGGATATGAAAATTTAACAATCTTGCAACTTTTAGTGATGAAGAGGGATGTTGGGAAGGGTCTGGATTTGGTAATTCTTTTTCCTCTTCTTTTTTTTCTTTTTTTTTCTTTTTCTTTTTCTTTTTTTTTTCTTCTTTTTTTTTTTTTGCACATCCCACTAATTCCACGGGCCACGGGCTCTCAAGTTTACAGCCGGTACTCACCTCAATGACCCGGACTCGAATTGGTGACCATTGGAGAACTGTGCTACCCCTCGGGTTAGATTTGGTAATTCTAAATTTGTAAATATTTTAAAATGCTGAATGTTTGGTGTTAGACTGCGGTGTTTGCTTCTTGATGTAAGTTCAATCATTCCAATTTAATGCGGCTTCAGTCTTTGAGAGGAAAGGATCTTGACTTCATCCTGGGATATAACTTTTGTCTGTTGATATTTCAAACTGATCATAGAATTTAACTTGAAAGGCACTAGGAAATTTAATGCAGGTTTATAATCTCTGGATCATCGTTCTTGTTTGTAGGTGGTAATGTGTGAGGCAGCTTTCAAGCTGACATTGATATTGGTTTGCTATGGTTTATTATTAGTTGTATTTTCGTTAGTGATTTGGTTAAAAGATTTAGTATTTTTTGTCATGAACAACATCAATAATAAATCTTGCAGATCTACTTGAAGATTTAAAGCCAAGAACTGTTGCAGCTCAATAAACCACCCTAGTTATGGTTTGCCCTTGCTTTGTCTGTGGATATGAATCTTCTCAAGTCTACCCAGATTATGTCCCTGTCTAACGGGTGCCACGTTTAGAATGTTCACACGTTCATCAAACTACATACTCAACGCTATCAAGTATAACCAATCTAATAATAATCTTTTGACCTTTTTGACCTCTTAAGGGAAAACAGAGAATCCCCCCCCCCCCTCCCTTTTCTAAAGATAACACTAACTTATAGGAACTCTGGATTTTTTTTCCCTTTCCTCATATTATATTGTTTTATTCCTTTTTTATGTCTACTTATTCAATCAGACACATAATTCATAATTTTTACAAGGTGACTTCATTACAATGATGGCCATCAAGGATTCAAACATTTGGCATGATCGGAAGTTGAGATAATTAAGTTCTCCTTCAATTCTTCTGCATCAACTTGCAAGGCAATGTAGAATTGTTTAGGTTTGCTTAATGGGTTATCTGTAAAAAATAGATTTAGACTTGTAGTACAGTATCATAAACAACTTACATGATTACAATTTACTTATTTGTTTCTGGTGGTAAATTTTTAGGAGTAAAGGATGTTGCCTGGAGAGTTCGTAGTAGCCTGATCCAACCAACTTAATTGACATTGACCTTTACTTTAGTAGTTTCTTCATCATTGGAATGTGAAGTGGGAAATTATTCACCAAATCCTCTTGATTCAGAAGTAGCAGTGTAAGTGGCAGAAAATCAAAATTTGTTTTTTTCCTTATTGGTTTGTCTAAGATACTCTGTTTCTTCTGTGCATTTTTCCCCTTATAACTTAATTTTTTTTTTTTAGTCGTCTTTTTGTAGCCTTTCCATTCCCTATTTCCCTTTGTTTTATACGTTCTTCTTTCTATTTACAAAGTTACTCGAAGCAATTACTGATGGCACATTCAATCTATAGATTTCTCATTTCATGTAGTTTTGCATTTTTTGAGTTTGTTTTTGTTGCACATACGTCTTGTTTTTAAGCATCTCCTCACTCCAGATTTTGAAGATGTATGATGGTGTTGCTAATCAACCAAAAAATGGGAAATCCAAAAAAATGTAAGTTTTATTTATTTATTTATTTATTATTATTATTATTATTATTATTATTATTATAATTTTTTTTTTCATGAGGATCAATACTTTTTTAAAGAAGAGGAGAATTCATGATATGGAAAAGACCCTGGAACATCCTTGTATGTATCTTCTAAGAGAATGCTGTGTTTTAATAATGTCTGTTCTGCTCTTATAGGCTCAATTTGTTCGTGACTTTAGAATGTTATTTTTATTTTTGTTTCACCCGTTTCATCTTTCCTTATGTCCACGTTTGTTTATTTTGTTTTCTTTCATTTTATCCTGTATTATTAGTTTCGTGCCCTTCTTTTCTTAAATTCATGTACTCTATTACAAAAGTCGTTTAATCTTTATCTATAGCTTGCAGCTTTTTAGCTTAGGTCGTGAAATGAAAAGTTGTGGGGTTAGTGAGATGAGGTCTGATACTTTTCCTCTGGTAAAGTCAATGCTAAAGGAAAAAATATGCTGTTTCTTGCAATTCCTCAATTCTGATGGTATTGTTACTGTGTAACTGTGGTATTTTGTAAAGAAGTCATTTAATCTTTATCTATAGCTTGCAGCTTTTAAGCTCAGGTCGTGAAATGAAAAGTTTTGGGGTTATTGACATGAGATGTTCTACTTTTCCTCTGGTGAAGTCAATTTTAACGGGGAAAAATATATTGTTTCTTGCAAGTCCTCAGTTCAGATGGTATTTTTACTATGTAACTGTTGTATTTGGTAAAGAAGATATTGAAAAGGAATTCTCTCCTTACTATTATTGGATCTTAGAGCACTGTTAATTTGCTGCTGGTTTATCTGTTTCTTTACTATCGTTTTTGCATTTTGTTTCTTAGCTTTATTGGTATTTAGTAAAGAAGATATTGAAAAGGTATCCTATTCTCACTATTATTGGATCTTAGAGCACTGTTAATTTCCTGCTGGTATATCTTTTTCTTTACTGTCATTTTGCATTTTGATTCTTAATTTTGTTGGTCCAGATTGTTGGTCTTACTTATATTTAGTATCTTTTGCTTCTTAGATCTTAGAGCACTGTTAATTTCCTGGTGGTATATCTTTTTCCTTTACTATCATTTTGCATTTTGTTTTTTAATTTTGTTGGTCAAGATTGTTGTTCTTATTTATTTCACTCTTTTGTATCTTCTGTTTCTTCCTCAATTTTCTCAAATGCCTTTTCAGTATTTCTAGGGATCATTTATGATATTGAAAAGGAATCCTATTCTCACTATTATTGGATCTTAGAGCACTGTTAATTTCCTGCTGGTATATTTTTTTTCTTTACTGTCATTTTGCATTTTGATTCTTAATTTTGTTGGTCCAGATTGTTGGTCTTATTTATATTTAGTATCTTTTGCTTCTTGGATCTTAGAGCACTGTTAATTTCCTGGTGGTATATCTTTTTCCTTTACTATCATTTTGCATTTTGTTTCTTAATTTTGTTGGTCAAGATTGTTGTTCCTATTTATTTCACTCTTTTGTATCTTCTGTTTCTTCCTCAATTTTCTCAAATGCCTTTTCAGTATTTCTAGGGGTCATTTATTCTTTCTTTATAGCTTTGTAGTGTTTAAGCTGCATAGTAATTGATCTGGAGAATGTTTAGAAGCAGTGGGATTATTTGTGTAATTGACAGTATATTTCTAGATAATATAAAGGACTTGTTTGAGCCCCAAAAAATAGAAAAAAAATGCACTTTCAAATAATAGATTGATGAAGAATGTGTGGTTAAAAATAAGGAAAATATTTGAATTTGCATGTAATATTTTTTATTTAAAATGTGCGGTTGAAAAAAAGTAGAGAAAAATGTATTTTGGAAAAAATAAGAATCGAACAAGGTCAAAATAAATCAAGATCTTTAAATTTATTAGAATATGCAATACCATTGCATATAATTAATTTGAAGAGTTCTCAGCTGCTGTTTGTTGTAGAATATGCAATCTTATTGCATAGAACCACAATTAACTAAGTAATGACGAAAATTTTTCAAATTTTAGAATATGAAGTTCCACAAAATATTATATACAGGATATTATATATTGCTTTTTTTTGTGACGAGATATATTATGATCTGTAGAGTAATTATAATTGCATATTTGTAATTTCTTTATTTTTGTATTTCATAGAGATTCAAATGATTAACTGATTTTGAACCCCTTACAAATATTCAAAACATGTAAATTGTAATCTTCGAAAATTTTACTCTACAATCTTGATCCGTCATATCCTTTTAGAATGATCTTGTTAGCGAGCATCTGGCTGTTGTCAGGTCCTCCGAGTATTGTACAATTTATGAATTTTTCATTTTTAAATATTTTTAATACTTAATTGAATTTATGAATTTATGAGCAAATGCTCGGACCAAGATATTCTTGCAAGGTCACAAATTGTAACGGTTAAACAAGTTGTTGGAATTCCCAAAATTGCTACACTTACGCAGGGCTGTTGTCCTTTGCACAATATGTTCGAGTAGAAACTATGGCGATACAAATAATTTTGACTTAAACATTTGTACAGAAAATTTTATTGTTTCATTGAGTTATAAATATTATTGTCTAACCATCCAACGGTTATTAGTGGTCTACAATTTTATCTAAAGGAGTTGTTGATGCCTGTGTCTACAGTTTTGTCTGAAAGGACTTGGTTGATGCCCAAAATTGAGATAACTAAGTTTTTCTTAAACAGTAGGTTTTAATTGATTCAAAGTAACACAGAAGTTAATTGAGGTGTTATACTTTTCCTTTGGTGAAGTCAATTTTAATGGAAAAAATATGTTGTTTCTTGCAAGTCCTTAATTCTTATGGTATTGTTACTATGTAACTGTGGTATTTGGTAAAGAAGAGAAGTCAAATATCTTTATCTATAGCTTGTAGCATTTAAGCTCAGGTCGTGAAATGAAGAGCTGTGGGGTTAGTGACGTGAGTTGTTCTACTTTTCCTCTGGTGAAGTCAATTTTAACAGAAAAATATATTGTTGCTTGCAAGTCCTCTATTCATATGCTATATATTGATCTTTTTGCGACGAGATATTATGACTGTATCTACAACTTCGTTTGAAAGGGCTTGATTGATGCCCAAAATTGAGACAACTAAGTTCCGTTAAACAATAGATTTTATACGATTCAAAGTAACACAGAAGTTAAGTTGTTACCAGTAACCTAGTCAGCTATTTGCAAAATATATTTGGAAATATGCCTGCTGTAGACAGTGATTTACATAATCATTTTTTGATAATAGATGATGAAAAAAGAGAATTTGTAAAAGAACACATTTGGTATGAGGTTAGAATAATGTTAATCGGATATGAAGGTAATGTTGGTGCGAATTGAAAGTCTATTTTTTTTTTATTATTATTTTTTTTTAATGCTCTCAATTAAGATGTGAAGATCCTGCATTCACTTTATCATTGTTTGTTTGTGATCAAGGATTATGTCTACGTGTACTTGATTTGCTTGGTTTGATTCTTTCCAAGAATAATGTTAAGGTAACACGTGCTTGAGATAAGAGTAATGTTAATCACCATGGTAACAATTTCTAGAGTTAACACGGATATGCACATTAGAGTCTTCCTGGTGGTGAATTCCTATGTTGTACACATTTTGTTTTTCCGTTGTTCCGGTAGCTTTTGACATGTACATTCCTTGAAGTTGGTGTGGATTGAAAATTTTCTTGTTTCCTTCTATAATTCAGATGTGAAGATACTGCATTCATTTTGTCATTGTTGTTTGATGCCTGGAATGGACTATTTGAGGCAGCTAAATTATCCATAGAACGAAAATCCTAATAACGTTCAAGGTTGTTCAGAACTCATCAAGGTATTCATTTTAATGGGATATTTTTAAGAAATATATTTGGACATGTGAATCTGGGATGGGGCTTGTACATGCAACTTTGATAATTTATATCGACAAAAAGTTTGTCAAAAAGACACATTTGGCTGGAAAATGAGAATAATGCTATCATCATGGTATGTCAACCAGTAACATCATCAATATTGAACTCAGATTTGGGTAGGAGGAGCTCATTCCGATGGTAATTTTAATGTTGCACGAAAATCTTGTTCTTTAAAGTCATATGGTTATTGTACTCTCTATCATTTCATTTTTCTATCAAGACCAAGTTGG
>NW_019237371.1:0-2017 GCF_002742605.1 Olea europaea var. sylvestris | reverse complement strand
TGGTGGTGGGTTTGGCATTTAGCTGGCATCTACCATCGGCGCACGACACTTGTCGAGTCAATTAGGTTGAGTCGGGACGGGTCGTGTCACATACGGTCCCCAAAAACATGCCTGAAAACCGTAATATTTTCATAAGATTTCAATCGAATATTGTGGGAATAAAATTTCCTCCTTGATGTTCACAAGAAAGAAGAAAATAGGGTCAAAGACTTCATATTTTCAGCTGTAAAATTGGAAATTGGAAATTTCACTTATTTGGGCAAAACCTCACATCCCTACATTAACACTGCTTGAATCCGTTAGAATCCTCAACCTTCGAGCTTTTTTCGAGAAGTCCCTGCAATATCCACTAAAAACAAGTTACAAATATAAGAAAAATCTAGAAAATTAGTTGAGGCAACTTAATATAAATCAATGTCATATAAAATGGAAAATAAGAACTCAACTCACCTAAAGGGTTCATCGACAAGTTGCCTAACTGCACCAGTCACATCCCGGTAGTGAACGTGGTTCATGACCTCAAAATTATCAATATCAAACATGCTAGCCAACTTTCTGCACAGTTCTTCATAAGAACCGAGCAAAGAAAGGTTGACAGTGCGACCTACGTCCTCCGATTCCATGAAAACCTTACAGTGACTAGCCTCTAAGTCCAGCTCGGAATGAAACCCTTCACGTAATGATTGCTCTGGCGTACCATGTAGATGTATAACATGATCAGTTCCATCAAAAGTATTTCCCATCTGCCTTTCAAAGAGTTGTTGCTGCGTCAAATTTGTTGTTCGGTAAGCATTGGTTGACCAAAAAGCAGAAATGGGGTTGTCTTGCCATTATCAGAATTCTTTGAAGCTGGGATTGAGTTTCCCATAGTTTGCAAACAAGATACATTCTTATTACTGGCAGAATTTGTTGTGATTTGATTGAAGCATGCCTTGTGTAGAGCAGTTTGATCAGGGGGTAGAAAATCAACGGGAAAAAAACCCGACTTCAGTTTACTGAGGTAGAGATCTGATAAAGATAAACTGTATTGAGCGTGCCTGGCTCCCTGCATGCCAGCAGGAGTGTTTTCAGGAAGAAAACTAAAGGTGTTGCCAGACCCGAGGAATTGCCCACTGAAAAAAGTCGACAAACGAAATTGACCATTTAGTGGGAAATCGGGATGTTGTGGTAATCTCAGTTTTTTCAGTGATTGTGAGAATGGAGAGAGATGTACTGTGGACATGCTTGAAACTAATTCCACCGACCATGGACTGACGTGTTTCACATTTTGAAGCAAATCGAGTTCATCCCATGTTACCTGTAATGATTAACTTGAATTAGCACATGAATGTAATCGAATGAGTACATATTATCAGTTTTTTGACATTTCCTTTGAAGAGCATTTATAATCACCAAAAAAAGGTGTAAAGTTCAATTTTAAGACAACATACATCAAGTGAATCCGTGTATTGAGTTGTAAATTTTCATAAAGGGTACCATGACAACAAAATTATGATTTATCATGCAAGCAAGAAAATGGGAGGCACTAAAAATATCTTGCAATTGCACCCCCGATATTGTTATCATAAATTTCAGATACTCTTGACCTGTAACATATGTCTAAGGAAGAATAGAATCATGCAACAATTGAAAGAACATATATAACAAAGCATTAGTCATATCGAGCACGAGTACTGAAACTAGTTACTTGTGCTCGTATGGAAATCGTATGCAAGATTGCTGTGAAATTGCCCAGAAAAGTTTATTATCTGAGCCTCAAATCATATCAGAATATGTGCAAAGAGTACAAAACAGTTGATAGTAATACCAAGGTGAATCAGGCCAGTGAACAGGATAAAAAACCTGAGCAGCAGATATTGTTCCCATGAACCAACTTATACGGGAAGAATCCTCCGTTTCAAAGGCCATTTTGAACCTAATTCCAGAGTGCCGCTGAATCTGCAGTGCCGTTTTTACAAGAGAAGCCCTCACACAAAACTCCGGAGTGCTAGCTCGAGGATAATAAACCACCTCAAAT
>NW_019237370.1:0-2017 GCF_002742605.1 Olea europaea var. sylvestris | reverse complement strand
AGAATTGTTGAGAATTGGTTGTTCAAAACAATAAAGTGCCGTGTTGGAATACCCTTAAGCATCTCATTCAATTAGGAGAGAGGACAAATATCATTTGAGAACAACGATATCGTGTTCAGGCCTTCGAGTTTCTGGTTTCGATTCATATCCTACTGTATTTTTCTTTTGGTTTCTTCTCTATCACTCCATTATTTCCAACAAGAATAACAAACTTCAAGAAACATCTGCAAAATAATAAAATACGCTGGTTGTTTTGTTAAGTGAGCAGAAACTTTACCCGTGGAAGCTGCTCGAGCGGACTTTCCCTGTAAATCTTTAATGTGCAAAGCCAGCTTTGAACAATTCGACAACTGATTAAAGTCATTGACAGCCATTTGAATGGCAATTTTCTGCTCCTTGCCAACGCGAGAACTTTGATCAATCACACACCCTATCCTGAGAATCATGTGAGGATGATCTACTTGACAATTGCTGCTTTTTATATTTTCTCGTGCTTTAGTGTGATTGAGTACAGCTGAGAAGACGAACAGGAAGAACAGAAGAGGACAGAATTTTCTATGCAAAGTGTTTTTTTCCATGTAATAGCTCAAGAGAAAAGAATGTCTTAGAATGACTTAAAGCTTGATGGACTTAAATCGCTTAATATATATATAGCAGATTTAGAAGAATCTTAATTGACACGACTGACTTATTCAAAAAGATTAATTAATTGAAATTATGAAAATGGATGTTTCAATGATTCAACTCTAATCGTTCAATGACACTTGATAACGACCAAATCTTGAAAATATATATATAAGAGATGAATCTCACAGCATTTGAGAATGAGAGTAGTTTCAAGGAAATGATGATTAAATGATCAATCATACTACTTGTATATTTTATTTGACATCAAGTTTGACATTGTGTCACGTGTCGTAGCATGATTAAACAGTTTTTGAAAGTTACACACTTTCTCGCAAACAACATTTTGAATTTCTAAAGTATGTCAAACTTCATGTACAATGTGAAATGTATAGGAAGCTTTATTCTTAAATAATATAGTCTTGAGGTTTCAAAAGAAAAAGAAAATTAAAAATTATAGTCTTGCAGTGTAAATTTACTGGAAAAGACGCATGTTGATTATCAGGAAAAAAAAAAAAAAGTCTTGTCAAATAATAAAAAATCAAAGTTCGTAAATGCATGAAAGTTTCAATGGAAAACTATATGGGATATTTACAAAGACTTTGAATCTGAGTTTAAAGACTATCTTTACTCTTTTCAAGTCCGAATTAGCCTCCGTTTGGCCCCTATTAAATTTTATTTCATTACATTTTATTTTTTTCTCTCTTCTTTTCAACCATAAAATCTTTTATAAAATAATATTACACCTAAATTAAAAACTTTTCTTTCTTTTTAATCACTCATTTTTCAAAACAATAATATTTCACCCATTTTCATTTTCACAAAATAAGGGTCAAACGGGGACTTAGTTTCTTGGTATAAATTTACTGGAAAAGACATATGTTGAATTATCTTAAAAAAAAAAGTCTTGTCAAATCATAAAAAATCAAAGTTCGTAAATGCACGAAAGTTTCAGTAAAAAAATATAGAGGAAATTACACAGAATGTCAATTTTTCTCAATATATTTACAAAAATGTCAATTTTTTTAAAACATTGCAAGAATGTCAATTTAAGACATATTTGCCCCTGAAAATAATTTCAAATTCCATACATATCCTAATTAAATGAGATTTGACCTAATGGAAGAAATTGTACAAAAATCTTGTCAATGTCATAGATGAAAAGTTGGAAAAAAAATAGATAAATTTTATTTCTCTCATTCAAACAACTCTAACTCTAACTCTCTCACTTACTCTCTCTCTCTCATTTCTCTCATTACGGGTTTCAATCCAAGAGAAAAAAATCTTGTTTTTTTTTTACTCAGTTTTTCTGATATTTTTATCTGTAAGGGGTTTATGAGATGCGAAAAATGGAGCTTTTTGCTTGGTTTAAAATAAGAGCTGGGCTTGGATT
>NW_019237369.1:0-2017 GCF_002742605.1 Olea europaea var. sylvestris | reverse complement strand
ATTTCCGATCAAACACCCAAATTTAAGCCAATTACGACACAGTCGAGAAAATTGACGAAATTGTCCCCGGCGCGATTTTTTTTTCCGATCAACCAGTTAAATTTTAGCGAATTCCGACACAGTCGCGGAAAATGACGAAATTACACCCGTAGCGGTTTTTGTTCCCGATCAAACAGTCAAATTTGAGCCCATTCCGACACAGTCGCGAAAAATGACGAAATAGCCAGCTGATCGATTTTTGTTTCCGATCAACCTTTCAAATTTTAGCCCATTCTGATACAATCGCGAAAAATAACGGAATTGCCCCCGACACGATTTTTGTTTCCGATCAACATGTCAAATTTGAGCCCATTCAGACACAGTCAAGAAAAATGACGAAATTGCCCTCGGCGCGATTTTTATTTCAGATCAAACTGCCAAATTTCAGGCAATTCCGACACAGTTGAGAAAAATGACGAAATTGCCCCCGGAGCGGTTTTTGTTTCCTATCAACCAGTCAAATTTTAGCCAATTTCGACACAGTCGCGAAAAATGACGAAATTACACCCGACGAGGTTTTTATTCCCGATCAACCAGTCAAATTTGAGCCCATTCCGACACAGTCTCGAAAAATGACGAATTTGCCAGCGGCGCGATTTTTGTTTCCGATCAACCTGTCAAATTTGAGCCCGTTCTGACACAGTCGAGAAAAATGACGAAATTCCCCACGGCGCGATTTTTATTTCAGATCAAACTGCCAAATTTCGGCCAATTTCGACACAGTCAGGAAAAATGACGAAATTGCCCCCTGCGCGATTTTTCTTTCCGATCATCCAGTCAAATTTTAGCCAAATCCGACACTGTCGCGAAAAATGACGAAATTGCCCCGGTGCGATTTTTGTTTCCGATCAACCTGTCAAATTTGAGCCCATTCCGACACAGTCTCGAAAAATGACGAATTTGCCAGCGGCGCGATTTTTGTTTCCGATCAACCTGTTAAATTTTGGCCCATTCTGATACAGTCGCGAAAAATAACGAAATTGCCCCCGGCGCGATTTTTCTTTCCGATCATCCAGTCAAATTTTAGCCAAATCCGACACTGTCGCGAAAAATGACGAAATTGCCCCGGTGCGATTTTTGTTTCCGATCAACCTGTCAAATTTGAGCCCATTCCGACACAGTCGCGAAAAATAACGAAATTGCCAGCTGCGCGATTTTTATTTCAGATCAAACTGCCAAATTTCAGCCAATTCCGACACAGTCGGGAAAAATGACGAAATTGCCCCCTGCGCGATTTTTCTTTCCGATCATCCAGTCAAATTTTAGCCAATTCCGACACTATCGCGAAAAATGACGAAATTGCCCCGGCGCGATTTTTGTTTTCGATCAACCTGTCAAATTTGATACAATTTCGAAACTGTCGAGAAAAATGACGAAATTGCCCCCGGCGCGATTTTTATTTCAGATGAACCTGCCAAATTTCAGCCAATTCCGAGACAGTCGAGAAAAATGACGAAATTGCCCCCGGCGCGATTTTTGTTTTCGATCAACCTGTCAAATTTCTGCCAATTCCGACACAGTCACGAATAATGACGAAATTACACCCGGTGCGGTTTTTGTTCCCGATCGACCTGTCAAATTTGAGCCCGTTCCGACACAGTCGAGAAAAATGACGAAATTGCCGCCGGCGCGATTTTTATTTCAGATCAAACTGCCAAATTTCAGCAAATTTCGACACAGTCGAGAAAAATGACGAAATTGCCCCCGGCGCGGTTTTTGTTTCCGATCATCCAGTCAAATTTTAGCCAATTCCGACACTGTCGCGAAAAATGACGAAATTGCCCCGGCGCGATTTTTGTTTCCGATCAACCTGTCAAATTTGAGCCCATTCCAACACAGTCCAGAAAAATAACGAAATTGCCGCCGGCGTGATTTTTATTTCAGATCAAACTGCAAAATTTCAGCCAATTCCGACACAGTCGGGAAAAATGACGAAATTGCCCCCGGCGCGATTTTTCTTTCCGATCATCCAGTCAAA
>NW_019237368.1:0-2017 GCF_002742605.1 Olea europaea var. sylvestris | reverse complement strand
AATATTCATTCAATTCATAGCAAAAATCTAATTTACCTAACAAAGATGAAAACTACCTCTCTGCAAAACAAAGAAATATAATTCATTCAACTTTGCAACAAACTCACTCTGGTGGAAAGGAAAATATGCATTTTTTTATACAACCTGGAACAAAATTTAAATCAATTCCATAAAAAAATACGAAGAAAACACTACTAGCAACTTTTTTTTTAAAGAAGAAAAGGTAGTAGAAAGATATATTTAAATTCATACACCTTTTCAACTGCATTGAGTAAATCAATCAATGGTCGAAAGGAAAATATGCATTTTTTATACAACTTGGAACAAAATCTAGATCATTGATCTCTCCGCACAGTGCGAAGAGATTTTTTTTTGTTTGTTAAACTATTTTCTTATTTGTTTATTATGTATGAATGTATACATATATATTATATATCAAAGGTAAACTAAAAAAATAATAAAAAATCATGTTTATTATAACATTTTAAATCATATTTAGTGTGGGGAACTGATTGCAAACTCATTAGAGCGGATGACTAGGAGTCTTGCAAAGTGAATTGGTTTTGTTTCTGCTAGTTAAATACCAATTTAAAATGCATTATGTGTGGAGTTATTTACAAATTGGCTCATAATTAGTTTCTGTGATTACTTTGTATTGTCTCTTTCTTGTTGGAGTAGGTCTCATGATTTTGATTACAGTCCCCAACAATGTTGAAAGGTAAAGATTTCATCTGGGTATGATGACTTTTTTTTATTGGGTTTATGTTGATGCCATGGGTTCTTCGATTGGTTATGTTATAGCATGTTGTTTCCGTTAGACGAGATGCTTATTTTCTTCTAGCAATGATGCTTATTTTTGGTTAGGAAGCTATTACTCGTCTTGAAGAATTTAAAAAGTCTATTGAAGCAAATATGGTGCTACGTCAGAGTAATTCCGACACCAATTGGCAAACGAAGTGACAAGTTGTTGATTTGCTTGTATCAATAGCCTCAAGAGGAGATCCAATTACGGGTCATTCAAGTACGTACTGCTTATATAAAAGTAATGTTTTTGTTCTCTTCATAATAGTGATTTTTTTGGTGCAAATGGCTAAAAATTGCAATTGTTATAGTAGTATTTGGACATCCCTCACAAGTAGTTCTCAATTGGCAATCCCCCATTATTTTTAGATAATTGTTGAGAAGAACTGAGAGAGAGGATGAATGAAAGAAAGAGATAAAATAATAATAATAATAATAATAACTTTAAATAGATGAAGAAGAAATTAATAAATTATTAAACATGATTGACATAGAAAGTGTGCACAAATAAAGACAAATCTTTTTTAGATTTATTTGTTCTTCAATAAGGTAGCAACTGCATTTAATTTCATTTGCAATCAGTTTAGTTATAGAGTTCACATTTATATATTAATTGAATAAATCAGTTACTAAAAATATGTAGTGATAGAGAACAACTAACTTATGTAAGTAAATCAGTTATTACAAGAAAAATTTATAGAAGAATTAATAGTTAGGTAAAGCTAACAATAGATGATAACTAATTTATCATTAATTAAATAAAATATTGGAAGAAGCATTTGCACAACAATTCAAAATCACCTAAAGCTAACAATGTGTAATTTGATTTTATAAGATATTCGGATTTTAGAAGAAAAATACTTTGTAAAAGAACCAAAAACATTTAATTCACAATTGAAAATCAACTCTTCAATATAGACATGAATTGAAATTGCAACTTAAACTTATACATAAGTAGAATCTAAGGTATGCAAAATAGTAACAATGATAGAATATACTTGAAGGATAAATATGTTATCTTTAATATCTTTTCTATAACTAAATTGTCTGAGGAATATTGCAATAATCATTATAATTTGTATCATGGGAATTTTCAGGTTGCATCTATTGAAGTATCAAAAGAACTTATATTCATTCTATCATTAATCCTTTATTTGAAGTAAAATATTGTATTTGCATTACCTATAATAATCATGGAAAATATGATTCCACAATG
>NW_019237367.1:0-2017 GCF_002742605.1 Olea europaea var. sylvestris | reverse complement strand
TTAGCCCATTCCGACACCATAGCGAAAAATGTCGAAATTGCCCCCGGCGCGATTTTTGTTTCCGATCAACCTGTCAAATTTTTCCCCATTTCGATGCCGTCGCGAAAAACGACGAAATTGCCCCTGGCACGGTTTTTTTTTCGATCAACCTGTTAAATTTGAGCACATTTCGACACCGTCGCGAAAAATGACGAAATTGCCCCTGGCGCAGTTTTTGTTTCCGATCAACCTGTCAAATTTTAGCCCATTCCGACACTGTCGATAAAAATGGCAAAATTGCCCATGGCGCAGCTTTTGTTTCCGATCAACCTGTCAAATTTTAGCCCATTCGACTCCGTCGCGAAAAATGACTAAATTGCCCCTGGGGCGGTTTTTGTTTCTGATCAAATTGTCAAATTTTAGCCCATTTCGACACTGTCGCGAAAAATGATATTGCCCTTGGCGCGATTTTTATTTCCGATCAACCGTCAAATTTTAGCCCATTCCGACACCATAGCGAAAAATGTCGAAATTGCCCCCGGCGCGATTTTTGTTTCCGATCAACCTGTCAAATTTTTGCCCATTTCGATGCCGTCGCGAAAAACGACGAAATTGCCCCTGGTACGGTTTTTTTTTCGATCAACCTGTTAAATTTGAGCACATTTCGACACCGTCGCGAAAAATGACGAAATTGCCCCTGGCGCAGTTTTTGTTTCCGATCAACCTTTCAAATTTTAGCCCATTCCGACACCGTCGCGAAAAATGACTAAATTGCCCCTGGCACGATTTTTGTTTCCGATCAACCTGTCAAATTTTAGCCCATTCGACTCCGTCGCGAAAAATGACTAAATTGCCCCTGGGGCGATTTTTGTTTCCGATCAACCTGCCAAGTTTTAGCCCATTTCGACATCGTCGCGAAAATGATGAATTTCCCCCTGCGCAATTTTTGTTTCCCATTTACCTGCAGAATTTTAGCCCATTCCGACACCGTCGCGAAAAATGACGAATTGCCCCTAGCGCGGTTTTTGTTTCCGATCAACTTGTCAAATTTTAGCCCATTCCGACACCGTCGCGAAAAATGAAGAAATTGCCCCTGGAGCAGCTTTTGTTTCCGATCAACCTGTCAAATTTGAGCCCATTCCGACACCGTCCCGAAAAATGACGAAATTGCCCCTGGCGCAGTTTTTGTTTCCGATCAACCTGTCAAATTTGAGCCCATTCCGACACCGTCGCGAAAAAGGACGAAATTGCCCCTGGCGCAGTTTTGTTTCCGATCAACCTTTCAAAATTTGTCCCATTCCGACACCGTCGCGAAAAATGACGTAATTGCCCCGTAGCACGATTTTTGTTTCCGATCAACCTGTCAAATTTTAGCACATTCGACTCCGTCGCGAAAAATGACTAAATTGCCCTTGGGGAGATTTTTGTTTCTGATCAAATTGTCAAATTTTGGCTCATTTCGACACCGTCGCGAAAAATGACGAAATTGCCCTTGCCGCGATTTTCATTTCCGATCGACTGTCAAATTTTGGCCCATTCCAACACCGTGGCGAAAAATGTCGAAATTGCCCCTGGCCCAGTTTTTGTTTCCGATCAACCTGTCAAATTTTAGCCCATTCCGACACCGTCGCGAAAAATGACAAAATTGCCCCTAGCACGATTTTTGTTTCCGATCAACCTGTCAAATTTCTGTCCATTCTGACACCGTCGCGAAAAATGAAGAAATTTCCCCCTGCGCAATTTTCGTTTCCCATCCACCTGCAGAATTTTAGCCCATTCCGACACCGTCGCGAAAAATGACGAAATTGCCCCCGGCGCAGTTTTTGTTTCCGATCAACCTTTCAAATTTTAGCCCATTCAGACACCGTCGCGAAAAATATCGAAATTGCTCCTTGCGTAGTTTTTGTTTCCGATCAACCTGTCAAATTTTAGCCCATTTCGACACCGTCGTGAAAAATGACGAAATTGCCCCTGGCACGATTTTTATTTCTGATGAACCTGTCAAATTTTAGCCCATTCGACTCCGTCGCAAAAAATA
>NW_019237366.1:0-2017 GCF_002742605.1 Olea europaea var. sylvestris | reverse complement strand
AACTGATATCAAACTTTATTCATGATTTGAGAATAAAGAAGTAATAAAGTTTAGTTGAGAAGCAAGGTTTAACTGGAGAAATTTCACAACAGAGAGACTGTACCTGTTGCACAGGAAGTTCCCGAAACGACAGGAAAGTACACAATCCAGTAAGTCTACCAGGAATGCCTGCAGTGACAAAAATGAATTAGAGAAGTATGTTTGAATTGAATATTGAAGAATTTGTCCTTTAGATGTATCAAACGAAGGTACATACCGACGAGAATTCAAAAGCAAAAGGATACATCCGTAACAGTTGTGAAACACAATCAACCCACTGCAGAACAATTCTGAATGTTAAACAAATTGAATCTATGACCAGAAAGATCAAATAAATTAATAGACAACAAAAAGCTAAGCATTACTCCCAATAAATTTGGGATCAACAACATGATTTGTTTTCACTTTATTCAGTCCAGAATTACATCTTCTAAACATCCAATGCAATCAAATCATAGGAAACCACATCATAACATGTGTTCTGTTCAACAGGTATCGCAATATTTTAGTGAACACGAACTTCTTCTTATCTACACAAGACATGCCCAAACCGCCTAATTTGTCCTTCCCTTAATTTATCCACAACTTGTGCCACCTCTATTAGTTAGTGTATATTATTAATTCTCATGTTAACTATTTAGTATGGCTTCCTTCTCATTATGTCTGTAATCAACTTTTATATAACTACCTTCGATTTTTTTATAAGATGACCAAAAATCAAGCAAAGCTACAGCAAGCTCGAGGTTGAAACAAACTTGAATGACGCTCAGGGTCAAGGCCAAGCTCAAGTTAAAGATTTATTTTTTTCAAAGCCGAGTTCAAGTAAAAAATAAAATAAAATTATAGCTCAAGCCTCAATCGGACTTGAGCCCTTGCTGATTTTGTTAGAGCTCACAAATTTTTAAAAAGGTAAGCTCAGCTCAGCTCTTTTGCATCTCTGTTCCCACAGATAATAAGCTTGGTAGCTGCTGACATTTATTCCAGAATGACCTGATGCTACCTGTTATGACTTCTGAGGATCATTTTAAAATTTAAGAATAACTTGACAGACAGATTTATAACCCTCCCAACTTTATTATGCCACAACAGCAATGTTTCACAACAATTCATAAGTCAAAAACCATCTAACTACTGGCATATATATATGAGCCTCCTTAGATACTAATTAAAAAGGTGGACAATCCTTGATGAGGAAAAGATCAAGCTAAATCTTGTACAACTAACAGACGTAAAGTTTCCTAGTAAAAATACCTGCAAAAAGATGGGAGAATAATTGTTTTGTGCATGTGAAGGAGATGGTGCTTGAGATGGGAATGAGCCCGATGCTTGACGCATTGGTGATGGAGATAAACTTCCAGTAGAAGACTGCCGCGATAATTCAAATGGCATGCTGCCACTTCCAGATGCAATAGGCATTCCCGCACGATCTGAAAACGGATGACCAAATGCAAGCCAATCTTTTTCTATGAGCGCCTGAGGGGAAAAAAAAAAGAGAAAAAAAAAAAGAAAAAAAAAAGAAAAAGGGTTCTAACCAAGTTATTGGAGTTAAAACCTGATGAGAACATTTGCATAAAAGAAGGGAAGTCCAGAATTCTAAAATAGGTGGATTGAAGACAAGTTGTAGACTGGAAACTCATATATTTTGATGAGTTGCTCTAATATCTTATTTAGGATTGATTGCGTTCAACTCTATGTTTTTCCATAGCCAATCCTAAACTTGGATAAAGGAAGAGGGTTGTGGTGGGTTGACAAACAGTCTAAAACTTTGTTCAATCTTAGTTTACTGTTGTTGATTTATTGCATTCAAAGTATAAGCTAATTTCGTGTTTAAATAATTGTTGGACGCGGATAAATATCCATAGTCCACAAATCTTATTTTAACCTTAACTATATTCCTTGCTTATTATGAAGAGTCTAAAATTGATATTTAGGGTTCAAAGATTCTACCTTCTCAACTTCCCCATTTATAGTCATAGTT
>NW_019237365.1:0-2017 GCF_002742605.1 Olea europaea var. sylvestris | reverse complement strand
TCCCAACTTGGCCGAAGTCGGACTTTTTCATAACAACAATCATGTTATGTCTCTTACCAGTAGTTTTAACCCAATCAATCAAGACCTCTTTACTTGTAAAAATCTGTTTATCATCAAATATTCATATATAAATATATGATCATGTTAAAAAAAAAATTATTACGTACCATGTTTGTCGTAAACATATCCGTATAATCAACAAATAACTCATTCTGGACATCATAGTTATGGGTTGATGTATCCTACATTAAAAATATAGTTTTAAATAATGTCATTGAAATAAATTTAACAATAACTAATATAAAAAATACAACGTCGGATAAGTATGCGAAATAGCACATGAATTGGAAATTTTCTAAATACTTGTGAAAAAACTCATTAATGTATTAATGTGTTAGGAAAAAATCAAACAACAAAACACGATAAAAATATAATCCTTACTCTTTCAAATTTCTCTTCATACATTTCTAGGTCTGTATATTTTTGCTATAACGGAGTCTCTTCCATTGTTCACTGAATTTCTGTGTATTGAAATTATGAGTATTAGAATGCTTCGAACAAGATTATTTTATAACATTTAAGATTAGTAGGTTTTATTACGTAACCTAAGCTTGATATAACTAATATTTTGGATTGATCATATGCAATAATATGCACGTCAATTCGTCGACAAGCCACAAGCATTTGCAATAAGAATTTGATGAGACAAAAGTTGATAATGACTAAGCTTTAATAATAATAGCACGTCGACTATACACCTCATGGTCATTATTTTAGATTCAACGACTAAAGTCAATAAGAATTTATATGATTTGGTATATTTCAGCCAAACTCAAATCATTTCTCCCATCCCTCGTGATTTCGTCCATGCAAGAAATATTTCATTAATGATTTTTTTAGAGGTTGCTTCGCCTACCTATGTCAAGAAAGCTCCTCAAACAAATTCTACTCTAGCATTTTTTGGGCAAAAAATTCTCTCGAGATTTTTTCCAGTTGAATTTCTAATGAGATCTTTTCCAAGATCGAATTTTTCGGGTCGGATAAAGCTGAGGATGAGGAAGATGAGGAAAAAACAACTGGGTGCTTCTCAAAATGGAAAATCGGTGAAAAGTAGTTCTAACTCGTCTAATATGGCAAATTCTGGTAATTCAGTCAATTCAATGAAGCTACTAGAAGTAATTCTCGTGGGTTTAGTGAGCTTAGTAATCGAAGCGCAAAGTTTGGAAATTACGTAGGCTTTGTGTTTGGGGTTAATAATGATATCAATGTGGGAAAAAGTGGTGGTTTGGAGAATGCGGAGTGCAGTAACAGTTGGAGTGTACCTCGAAAATTTTGTAGTACGGGTATTGTTTTTAGTGTTGATAAGACTAATTCAATATCGAATTTGGATTTGCATAATGGAAATTCTTCTTTCAGTACAAATATAGATAACTCGAAGTCCAATACAAGTTTGAATGATGGATATTTTGTGTTTGGTGCTAATAAGAATGGATCAACGTTAAATACAAATTTGGAAAGTGAGGTATCTGTGATTGGTGTTAATACAAAATTTGGAGAGAAACAATCAAGTGTAAATGGAGGACAATCAGGAGCTGACGAGTTTAAGAAATCTGATGACTTGTTAAGCACGGGTTGAAACTCCAACCGCGCTTCTAGGCTACTATACTTACAATTCTGCTTTTGATTCCTCGTCTTTTGATGAAACGTCACCGACTTTGTCCTGCGTTTGGAGAGGAGGAGGTGCTGCATGTTCGTGGAGTTCGACATTTTCTCCTAAAATTTTAGCAGTGAATTGTCTAGCTTCTAAATCAAAATCCGGCCATTCCGCAACTACTCTTTTAGCTCCCTAAACATAGAAACGTGAAGGAAAGATAAGCCATGATGATGTGATTTTACCTGTGCTTTTCTCTGGTGAAGCTTTTGAGGCTTTCTGGTTATGATGTTGGTGTGTGTACATCCAGGTGGCAAGGGAGTGGCAAGGTTCCTAGAGGTAAATAATCCTTTCTGTCAACTTAGT
>NW_019237364.1:0-2017 GCF_002742605.1 Olea europaea var. sylvestris | reverse complement strand
GAATAATCAATTTTCTTATTAATTATGTCAAGTTTAAGAAGTGTTGGACAGAAAATAAACAAAGCAAAACCGTACCAGGAGCAATTTTGTCATTTGTCGCGACGGTGTCGGAATGAGCCAAAATTTTGCAGGTTGATTGAAAACGGCTCGAGAAATCGGACTCGGGGCAGAGGCCCAGGATCATTGGATTTTAGCAAAATTCCTTCGTTTGGGCCTCCGAATAATTAATTTCTGTATTAATTATGTCAGGTTGAAGAAGTGCTGGACAGGAAATTAACAAAGCAAAACCACACCAGGGGCAATTTTGTCTTTTGTCATGACGGTGTCGGAATGGGCCAAAATTTGGCAAGTTGAATGGAAGCGTCCGGCGAAATTTGACTCGGGGCACAAACCCGGGATCACGGGATTTAGTCAAATTCCTTCGTTTGGGCCTCCGAATAATTAATTTCCTTATTAATTTTGTCAGGTTGAAGAATTGCCAGACAGAAAATTAACAAAGCAAAACCGCACCAGGGGCAATTTTGTCATTTGTCGCGACGGTGTCTGAATAGGCCGAAATTTGGGGAGTTGATTGGAAACGGCCCGCGAAATTGGACTCAGGCCTTGGACTCGAGATTTCGTAATTTTAGCCAAATTCCTTTGTTTGGGCCTCCGAATAATTAATTTCCTTATTAATTATGTCGGGTTGAAGAAGTGTTGGACAGAAAATTAATAATGGAAAATCGCATCAGGGGCAATTTTGTCATTCGTCGCGACGGTGTTGGAATGGGCAGAAAGTTTGCAAGTTGATTGGAAACGGCCCGAGAAATTAGACTTGAGGCACAGACCCGGGATCACGAGATTTAAGCAAAATTCCTTCGTTTGGGCCTCCGAATAATTGATTTCCTTATTAATTATGTCAGGTTGAAGAAGTGCTGGACGGAAAATTAACAACGTAAAACCGCAGCTGGATCAATTTTGTCATTTGTCGCGATGGTGTCGGAATGGGCCGAAATTTGGCGGGTTGATTGGAAACGACCCGCAAAATTGGACTCGGGGCACAAACCGGGGATCACGGAATTTTAGCCAAATACCTTCGTTTGGGCCTCCGAATAATCAATTTTCGTATTAATTACGTCAGGTTGAAGAAGTGGTTAACATAAAATTAACAAAGCAAAACCGCACCAGAGGCAATTTTGTCTTTTATCGCGACGGTGTTGGAATGGGCCGAAATTTGGCAGGTTTATTGGAAACGTCCCACAAAATTGGACTTGGAGCACAGACCCGGGATCACGGGATTTTTTCCAAATTCCTTCGTTTGGGCCTCGGAATAATTAATTTCCTTATTAATTATGTCAGGTTGAAGAAGTGCGGGACAGAAAATTAACAAAGCAAAACCGCATCAGGAGCAATTTTGTCATTTATCACTACGGTGTCAGAATGGACCGAAATTTGGCAGGTTGATTGGAAACAGCCCGCGAAATTGGACTCGGGGCACTTACCCGGGATCACGGGATTTTAGCCAAATTCCTTCGTTTGGGCCTCCAAATAATTAATTTTCGTATTAATTACATCAGGTTGAAGAAGTGCTAGACATAAAATTAATAAAGAAAATCCGCACCAGGGACAATTTTGTTATTTGCCACGACGGTGTCGGAATGGACCGAAATTTGGCAGGTTGATTGGAAACGGCCCACGAAATTGAACTCTGGATCATGGGATTTTAGCCAAATTCCTTTGTTTGGGCCTTCGAATAATTAATTTCCGTATTAATTATGTCATGTCGAAGAAGTGTTGGACAAAAAATTAACAAAGCAAAACCGCACCAGGGGCAATTTTGTAATTTGTCGCGACGGTGTCGGAAGGGGCCCAAATTTGGCAGGTTGACTGGAAACGGCACGTGAAATTGGACGCGGGGCACAGGCTCGGGATCACGGGATTTTAGCCAAATTCCTTCTTTTGGGCCTCCGAATAATTAATTTCCGTATTAATTTTGTCCGGTTGAAGAAGTGCATGACAGAAATTTATTAAAGCAAAA
>NW_019237363.1:0-2017 GCF_002742605.1 Olea europaea var. sylvestris | reverse complement strand
TTTGATTTCATGATAATTTCGGGTTTGTTCATTTTTTGTGAAATGCTAGTCTAATTCGATTGGAATCAAGCCAATGAAAAGTGATTTTTGATTTCATGATAACTTCGGGCTTAATCGTTTTCGGCAAGTTGCTAGTCTGATTCGATTTGAATTGAGCCAATGAAAAGTGGTTTTGATTTCATGATAACATCGGGTTTGTTCATTTTTGGCGAATTGCTTGCCTAATTCGATTAGAATCGAGCCAATGAAAAGTATTTTCTGATTTCATGATAACTTCGGGTTTGATCGTTTTCAACAATTGCTAGTCTATTTAGATTGGAATTGATCCAATGAAAAGTGGTTTTGATTTCATGATAACTTCGGGTTTGTTCATTTTTGGCGAATTGCTATTGTAATTCGATTGGAATCGAGCCAATGAAAAGTGGCTTTCGATTTCTTGATAACATCGGGTTTGTTCTTCTTTAGCAAATTGCTAGTTTAATTTGATTGGAATTGAGCCAATGAAAAGTGGTTTTTAATTTCAAGATAACATCGGGTTTGTACGTCTATGGAAAATTGCTAGTCTAATTCGATTGGAATCGAGCCAATGAAAAGTGGTTTTTGATTCAATGATAACTTCGGGTTTGTTCGTTTTTACAAATTGCCATTCTAATTCATTGGAATCGAGCCAATGAAAAGTGGTTTTTGATTTCGTGATATCTTCGGGTTTGTTCGTTTTTAGCGGTATGCTAGTCTAATTCCATTTGAATCGAGTCAATGAAAAGTGGTTTTTGATTTGATGATAACTTCGGGCTTGTTCGTTTTTGGCGAATTGCTAGTCTAATTCAATTGGAATCGAGCCAAGGAAAAGTGGTTTTTGATTTCATGATAACTTCGGGTTTTTACGTTTTTGGTAAATTGCTTGTCTAATCCGATTGGAATTGAGCCAATGAAAAGTGTTTTTTTGATTTCATGATAACATCGGGTTTGTTCGTTTTCGGTGAATTGCTTGCATAATTCGATTGGAATCGAGGCAATGAAAAGTGGTTTTCGTTTTCATGATAGCTTCGGGTTTGTTCATTTTAGGCCAGTTGCTAGTCTAATTCGATTGGAATCGAGCCAATGAAAAGTTGTTTTCATTTCATGATAACTTTGGGTTTGTTCGTTTTTGGCGAATTGCTAGTCTAATTCGATTGGAATCGAGCCAATGAAAAGTGATTTTTGATTTCATGATAACATCGGATTTGATCGTTTTTGGCAAATTACTAGTCTAATTCGATTGGAATTGAGCCAATGAAAAGTGGTTTTGCTTTCATGATAACTTCGGATTTGTTCATTTTTGACGAAGTGCTAGTCTAATTTGATTGGAATCGAACCAATGAAAAGTTGCTTTCGATTTCATGATAACTTCGAGTTTTTTCATTTTTGGCGAAATGCTAGTCTAATTCGATTGGAATCAAGCCAATGAAAAGTGGTTTTTGATTTCATGATAACATTGGGTTTGTTCGTCTTTAGCGAAATGCTAGTCTAATATGATTGGAATCGAGCCAAAGAAAGGTGGTTTTTGATTTCATGATAATTTTGGGTTTGTACGTTTTAGGCAAATTTCTTGTCTAATTCGATTGGAATCGAGCCAATAAAAAGTGGTTTTTGATTTCATGATAACTTTGGGCTTGTTCGTTTTTGGCGAATTGCTAGTCTAATTCGATTGGAATCGAGCCAGTAAAAAGTGATTTTTGACTTCATGATAACTTCGCGTTTGTTCGTTTTTTATGAAATGCTAGTCTAATTCGATTGGAATCAAGCCAATGAAAATTGGTTTTTGATTTCATGATAACTTCGGGTTTGATCGTTTTCGGCAAGTTCCTAGTCTGATTCGATTTGAATTGAGCCAATGAAAATTGGTTTTGATTTCATGAAAACATCCGATTTGTTCATTTTTGGCGAATTGCTTACCTAATTCGATTAGAATCGAGCCAATGAAAAGTGTTTTCTGATTTCATGATAACTTCGGGTTTGATCGTTTTCAGCAATTGCT
>NW_019237362.1:0-2017 GCF_002742605.1 Olea europaea var. sylvestris | reverse complement strand
TTATTAAAACAGGAATTTGATATCATTTTAACCACATATTCTTTAATAAAATAATATCAAACGCAAATCTAAAACTTTTTTTTTTTATTTTTAATCACACATTTTCCATCAATACACAATTCAAAAATTCATTTTAAGAAAAATAATGTGGCTAAAACAAGGGTTATATGTTATCTTATAAATTATCGGAACTGAATAATGTTGTTATAGACAATTTTTTCACCTTTAATGTGGTTCTTGATATATTACAAAATAAGTATTCTGAACTACATTCAGTTAAAAACTGTTAAATTAGAAATGATTAGCCAAAATAGAAAGAAGCTATACAGGCGGAATTAAATTCCTTAAGAAACGTTGTTTGGATATATAATTTGAACACTTGAAAATATAATTCATATTTGATACAAATGAGTTTTTACGAAAGATAAATAAAAATAATGAAATTATAAAGTACAAAGCCAACTAAATTCTTAATTAGTTTGACCGTGTCACAAAAGCTTAATATGCCTCTTATGGATGTAGTAATTGTATATTTGTATGATTCATTTGATCCGAAAGCATGTGATATAATTATCTTAAAGAATATTTGTTGAAAAAGGGTTATAAAAATGATAATGTCTGCTTATATATTTTCATAAAGAAAACAAATATTAGATTTGTAATTGTAGCAATTTGTGTTGATGATTTAAATTTAACTGGAACTTCTGAAGAACTCAACAAAATTGCTGATTATTTGAAAAACGAATTTGAAAGGAAAGATTTGGAAAAACCAAATTTTATCTCGGATTGTATATTGAACATTTCACAGATGAATTATTTGATCATTAATTTACGTATACAGAAAAAGTTTTAAAATGCTTTTATATGGATAATGCACATCCATTGCATCACGTATGGCTATTTGATAACTTGATATGAAAAATAATCCACTTCGTCCATTTGAAGATGGAGAAAAAATTCTTAGTCCTGAAGTACCGTATCTTGTAATTGGAGCATTAACTTATCTTGTAAATTGCACTCAACCCGCCATAACTTTTCTTGTAAATTTCCTTGCAAGACATAGCTCTACACCAATTCAAAGTTATTAAAATGGTGTTAAACATATTTTTCGTTATCTAAAGGGTACTATTGATTTGAGATTATTTTATTCTCAAAAGATGGGATCTACTTTAGTGGGATATACCGAGGCATGTTATCTATTGGACTCGCATAAAATAAAATCACAAACAGGATATGTGTTTACCTGTGGAAGAACAATGATATCATGGAGATCTGTGAAGCAATCTCTAACAATTACATCCCCAAATCATTCTAAAATTATTGCAATTCATGAAGCAGGACAGAAATGTGTATGATTGAGAAACATGACTCATTATATCCAAACATCATGCGGGTTAATTTCAACAAAATATAGTCCAACGATTTTATATAAAGACAATGCAGTTTGTATTGTACAACTCAGAAGAAGCTATATCAAATGTGACAGGACGAAGCGTATTTCTCTAAAAAAATTTCATATACATGAGTTTCAAAAGAATGACGACATCAATATCTAACAAATTCGTTCAAGTGACAATGTAGCCGATTTATTCACAAAAGTACTGTCAATATCTACATTCAAGAAATTAGTTCACAACATTGAATACGTCGACTCAAAAATTTTTAGTGATCAACATCACGGGAGTAACTTTATACACTTTTTCATTCTCTTGAGTTTTATCCCACCGTGTTTTCCTAACAAGGTTTTAATGAGACATTATTTATTTTTAATACTCCAAAATAATTGTACTCATTTTCCTTCCTTTGATTTTTTTTTGATTAAATTTTTATCAAACAAAATTTTAACGAGACAGATATTTTGTAATGTATTATTCAAAGAGGAGTGTTGTGAATGGTAAGTTTATTAGAGTTTATTAGTGAATGATAATTTTACCTCTACAGTCCTAGAAATTATTACTATTGTATCTCAAATTTTTATATATAAATATAATGCTCTGGTTCTTAATAAAATACACAC
>NW_019237361.1:228557-229173 GCF_002742605.1 Olea europaea var. sylvestris | reverse complement strand
GTTCGTGTTCGCGAATTGCTAGTCTAATTCGATTTGGAATCGAGCCCATGAAAAGTAGCTTTTGATTTCATGATAACTTCGGGGTTGTTTGATTTTGGCGAATTGCTAGTGTAATTCGATTGGAATCGAGCCAGCGACAAGTGGTTTGTGATTTCATGATAACTTGAGGTTTGTTCATTTTTGGCGAATTGCTAGTCTAATTCGATTAGAATCGAGCCAATGAAAACTGGTTTTTGATTTCATGATAACTTCGGGTTTGTTCGTTTTTGACGAATTGCTCGTCTAATTCGATTGGAATCGACCTAACGAAATGTTTGTTTTGATTTCATGAAAACTTCGGGTTTGTTCTTTTTTGGCGAATTGCTAGTCTAATCCGATTGGAATCGAGCCAAAAGAAAATTAGTTTTTGATTTCATGATAACTTCGGGCTTGTTCGCTTTTGGCGAATTGCTAGTCTAATTCGATTGGAATCGAGCCGAAGAAAAGTGGTTTTTGATTTGATGATGACTTCGTGTTTGTTCTTTTTTTCGCATATTGCTAGTCTAATTCGATTGGAATCTAGCCATTGAAAAGTGGTTTTCGATTTAATGATAATTTCGGGTTTGTTTGCTTTTGG
>NW_019237361.1:184715-224093 GCF_002742605.1 Olea europaea var. sylvestris | reverse complement strand
TTGGCGAATTGCTAGTCTAATTCGATTTTGAATCGAGCCTGTGAAAAGTAGCTTTTGATTTCATGATAACTTCTGGGTTGTTTGATTTTGGCGAATTGCTAGTCTAATTCGATTGGAATCGAGCCAGCGAAAAGTGGTTTGTGATTTCATGATAACTTGAGGTTTGTTCATTTTTGGCGAATTGCCAGTCTGGTTCGATTGGAATCGAGCCAAAAGAAAAGTAGTTTTTGATTTCATGATAACTACGGGCTTGTTCGCTTTTGGCGAATTGCTAGTCTAATTCGATTGGAATCGAGCCAATGAAAAGTGGTTTTTGATTTCATGATAACTTTGGGCTTGTTTGCTTTTGGCGAATCGCTATTCTAATTCGATTGTAATCGAGCCAATGAAATGTGGGTTTTGATTTCATAATGACTTTCGGTTTGTTCTTGTTTGGTGAATTGCAAGTTTAATTGATTGGAACCGAGCCAATGAGAAGTGGCATTCGATTTCATGATAACTTTGGGTTTGTTTGCTTTTGGCTAATAGCTAGTCTAATTCCATCGAAATCTAGCCAATGAAAAGTGGTTCTTGATTTCATGATAACTTCGGGTTTGTTCTTTTTTGGCGAATTGCTTATCTTATTCGATTGGAATCGACCCAATTAATAGTGGGTCTTGATTTCATGATAACATCGAATTTGTTCTTTTTTGGCGAATCGCTAGGCCAATTCGATTGGAATCGAGCCAACGAAATGTGGTTTTTGATTTCGTAATAACTTCCGGTTTGTTCTTGTTTCGCGAATTGCTGGTCTAATGCGATTAGAATCGAGCCAATCAAAAGTAGCTTTTGATTTCATGATAACTTCAGGTTTCTCGATTTTAGCGAATTCCTAGTCTATTTCGATTGGAATCGAGCCAATGAAAAGTGGTTTGTGATTTCATGATAACTTGAGGTTTGTTCATTTTTGGCAAATTGCTAGTCTAATTCGATTGGAGTCGAGCCGATGAAAAAGTTGTTTTTGATTTCATGATGACTTCGGGTTTATTCGTGTTCGCGAATTGCCAGTCCAATTCGACCGGAATCGCGCCAATGAAAAGTAGCTTTTGATTTCATGATAACTTTGGGTTTGTTAGATTTTGGCGAATTGCTTGTCTAATTCGATTGGAATCGAGCCAATGAAAAGTGGTTTTTTATTTCATGATAACTTCGGGATTGTTCGTTTTTTGCGAATCGCTTGTCTAATTCGATTGGAATTTACCCAATTAAAAGTGGGTTTTGATTTCATGATAACTTCGGGTTTGTTTGCTTTTGGCTAATAGCTAGTCTAATTCGATTGGAATCGAGCCAATGAGAAGTGGTTCTTGATTTCATGATAACTTCGGGTTTTGTTCGTTTTTGGCGAATTGCTTGTCTAATTCGATTAGAATCGAGCCAATGAAAAAGTAATTTTTGATTTCATGATGACTTCGGGTTTGTTCGTGTAGGCGAATTGCTGGTCTAATTCGATTGGAATCGAGCCAGTGAAAGTAGCTTTTGATTACATGATAACTTCAGGTTTGTTCGATTTTGGCGAATTGCTAGTCTAATTCGATTGGAATCGAGCCAATGAAAAGTGGTTTGTGATTTCATGATAACTTGAGGGTTGTTCATTTTTTGCGAATTGCTAGTCTAATTCAATTGGAATTAAGCCAATGAAAATTGGTTTTTGATTTCATGATAACTTTGAGTTTGTTCATTTTTGACGAATTGCTAGTTTAATTCGATGGGGATCGACACAATGAAATGTGGGCTTTGATTTCATGATAACTTCGGTTTTGTTCTTTTTTTGCGAATTGCTAGTCTAATTCGATTGAAATTGAGCCAAAGAAAAGTGGTGTTTGATTTTATGATAACTTCGAGCTAGTTCATTTTTGGCGAATTGCTAGTCTAATTCGATTGGAATCGAGCCAAAGAAAAGTGGTTTTTGATTTCATGATGACTTCGTGCTTGTTCATTTTTGGCGAATTGCTAGTCTAATTCGATTAGAATCAAACCAATGAAAAGTTGTTTTTGATTTCATGATAACATCGGGTTTGTTTGTTTTTGACGAATAGCTAGTCTAATTCGATTGGAATCGAGCCAATGAAAAGTGGTTTTTGATTTTATGATAACTTCAGTTTTGTTCTTTATTGGCGAATCGCTAGTCTAATTAGATTAGAATCAAGCCAATGATATGTGGTTTTTGATTTCATAATGACTTTGGGCTTGTTCATGTTTAGCGAATTGCTAGTCTAATTCAATTGGAATCGAGCCAATGAAAAGTGGCTTTTGATTTCATGATAACTACAGGTTTTTCGATTTTGGCGAATTCATAGTCTAATTCGATTGGAATCGAGCCAATGAAAAGTGGTTTGTGATTTCATGATAACTTGAGGATTGTTTATTTTTGACGAATTGCTAGTCTAATTCGATTAGAATCTAGCTGATGAAAAGTGGTTTTTGATTTTATGATAACTTTGGGTTTGTTCATTTTTTGCGAATTGCTAGTCTAATTCGATTGGAATCGAGCCAATGAATAGTAGTTTTTGATTTCATGATAACTTCGGGGCTATTCATTTTTGGCGAATTGCTAGTCCAATTTGATTGGAATCGAGCCAATGAAAAAGTGCTTTTTTGATTTCATGATGACTTCGGGTTTGTTCGTTTTGGCGAATTGTTAGTCTAATTCGATTGGAATCGAGCCAATGAATAGTGGCTTTTGATTTCATGATAACTTCGGGTTTTTTGATTTTGGAGAATTCCTAGTCTAATTCGATTGGAATCGAGCCAATGAAAAGTAGCTTGTGATTCCATGATAACATGAGGTCTGTTCATTTTTAGCGAATTGCTGGTCTAAGTCGATTGGAATCGAGCCAATGAAAAGTGGCCGTTGATTTCATGATAACTTCTGGTTTTTCGATTATGGCGAATAGCCAGTCAAATTCGATTGGAATCGAGCCAATGAAAAGTGGTTCTTGATTTCATGATAACATCGGGTTTGTTCATTTTTGCGAATTGCTTGTCTTATTCAATTGGAATCGACCCAATTAAAAGTGGGTTTTGATTTCATGATAACTTCGGGTTTGTTCCTTTTTGGCGAATTGCTAGTCTAATTCAATTGGAATCGAGCCAAAGAAAAGTTGTTTTTGATTTCATGATAACTTCGGGCTTGTTCGTTTTTGGCGAATTACTAGTCTAATTCGATTGGAATCGAGCCAATGAGAAAGTGGTTTTTGATTTCATGATGACTTCGGGTTTGTTCTCGTTGGCGAATTTCTAGTCTAATTCGATTTGGAATCGAGCCTGTGAAAAGTAGCTTTTGATTTCATGATAACTTCGGGGTTGTTTAATTTTGGCGAATCGCTAGTCTAATTCGATTGGAATCGAGCCAGCGAAAAGTGGTTTGTGATTTCATGATAACTTGAGGTTTGTTCATTTTTGGCGAATTGCCAGTCTGATTCGATTGGAATCGAACCAATGAAAAGTGATTTTTGATTTCATGATAACTTCTAGTTTGTTCGTTTTTGGCGAATTGCTAGTCTAATTCGATTGGGATCAACGCAACGAAATGTGAGCTTTGATTTCATGATAACTTCGGCGTTGTTCCTTTTTGGTGAATTGCTAGTCTAATTCGATTGGGATCGAGCCAAAGAAAAGTGGTGCTTGATTTCATGATATCTTCGGGCTAGTTCATTTTTGGCAAATTGCTAGGCTAATTCGATTTGAATCGAGCCAAAGAAAAGTGATTTTTAATTTCATGATGACTTCGTGTTTGTTCATTTTTGGCGAATTTCTAGTCTAATTCGATTAGAATCAAGCCAATGAAAAGTGGTTTCTGATTTCATGATAACTTCGGGCTTGTTTATTTTTGGCGAATAGCTAGTCCAATTCGATTGAAATCGAGCCAATGAAAAGTGGTTTTTGATTTCATGATTGCTTCGGGTTTGTTCTTTATTGGCGAATCGCTAGTCTAATTCGATTGTAATCGAGCCAATGATATGTGGTTTTTGATTTCATAATGACTTTGGGTTTGTTCGTGTTTAGCGAATTGCAAGTCTAATTCGAGGGGAATTGAGCCAATGAAATGTGACTTTTGATTTCATGATAACTATGGGTTTTTCGATTTTGGCGAATTCATAGTCTAATTCGATTGGAATCGAGCCAATGAAAATTGGTTTGTGATTTCATGATAACTTGAGGATTACTTATTTTGGAGAATTGCTAGTCTAATTCGATTGGAATCGAGCCAATGAAAAGTGGTTTTCGATTTCATGATAACTTTGGGTTCGTTCGATTTTTGTGAATTGCTGGTCTAATTCGATTGGAATCGAGCCAATGAATAGTGGGTTCTGATCTCATGATAACTTCGGGCTTATTCATTTTTGGCGAATTGCTAGACTAATTCGATTGGAATCGAGCCAATGAAAAAGTGCTTTTTGATTTTATGATGACTTCGGGTTTGTTCGTGTTGGCGAATTGTTTATCTAATTCGATTGGAATCAAGCCAATGAAAAGTGGCTTTTGATTTCATGGTAACTTCGGGTTTTTCAATTTTGGCGAATTCCTAGTCTAATTCGATTGGAATTGAGCCAATGAAAAGTGGTTTGTGATTTCAAGATAACTTGAGGTTTGTTAATTTTTGGCGAATTACTAGTCTAATCCGATTGGAATCGAGCCAATGAAAAGTGATTTTTGATTTAATGATAACTTCAGGTTTGTTCATTTTTGCGAATTGCTAGTCTAATTCGATTGGAATCGAGCCAATGAATAGTGGTTTTTGATTTCATGATAACTTCGGGCTTATTCATTTTTGGTGAATTGCTAGTCCAATTCGATTAGAATCGAGCCAAAGGAAAAGTGCTTTTTGATTTCATGATGACATCGGATTTGTTAGTCTTGGCGAATTCATAGTCTAATTCGATTGGAATCGAGCCAATGAAAATTGGTTTGTGATTTCATGATAACTTGAGGATTACTTATTTTGGAGAATTGCTAGTCTAATTCGATTGGAATCGAGCCAATGAAAAGTGGTTTTCGATTTCATGATAACTTTGGGTTCGTTCGATTTTTGTGAATTGCTAGTCTAATTCGATTGGAATCGAGCCAATGAATAGTGGGTTCTGATCTCATGATAACTTCGGGCTTATTCATTTTTGGTGAATTGCTAGACTAATTCGATTGGAATCGAGCCAATGAAAAAGTGCTTTTTGATTTTATGATGACTTCGGGTTTGTTCGTGTTGGCGAATTGTTTATCTAATTCGATTGGAATCAAGCCAATGAAAAGTGGCTTTTGATTTCATGGTAACTTCGGGTTTTCCAATTTTGGCGAATTCCTAGTCTAATTCGATTGGAATTGAGCCAATGAAAAGTGGTTTGTGATTTCAAGATAACTTGAGGTTTGTTAATTTTTGGCGAATTACTAGTCTAATCCGATTGGAATCGAGCCAATGAAAAGTGATTTTTGATTTAATGATAACTTCAGGTTTGTTCATTTTTGCGAATTGCTAGTCTAATTCGATTGGAATCGAGCCAATGAATAGTGGTTTTTGATTTCATGATAACTTCGGGCTTATTCATTTTTGGTGAATTGCTAGTCCAATTCGATTAGAATCGAGCCAAAGGAAAAGTGCTTTTTGATTTCATGATGACATCGGATTTGTTAGTCTTGGCGAATTGTTAGTCTAATTCGATTGGAATCGAGCCAATGAAAAGTGGCTTTTGATTTCATGATAACTTCGGGTTTTTCGATATTGGAGAATTCCTTGTCTAATTCGATTGGAATCGAGCCAATGAAAAGTGGTTTTTGATTTCATGATAACTTTGGGTTTTTCGATTTTGGCGAATTCATAGTCTAATTCGATCTGAATCGAGCCAATTAAAAGTGGTTTTCGATTTCATGATAACTTTGGGTTCGTTCATTTTTTGTGAATTGCTAGTCTAATTCGATGGGAATCGAGCCAATGAATAGTGGGTTTTGATTTCATGATAACATCGGTCTTATTCATTTTTGGCAAATTGCTAGACTAATTCGATTGGAATCGAGCCAATGAAAAAGTGCTTTTTGATTTCATAATGACTTCGGTTTGTTCGTGTTGGCGAATTGTTTATCTAATTCGATTGGAATCGAGCCAATGAAAAGTAGCTTTTGAGTTCATGGTAACTTCGGGTTTTTCAATTTTGGCGAATTCCTAGTCCAATTCGATTGCAATCGAGCCAACGAGAAGTGGTTTGTGATTTCAACACAACTTGAGGTTTGTCCATTTTTGGCGAATTACTAGTCTAATTCGATTGGAATCGAGCCAATGAAAAGTGGTTTTTGATTTAATGATAACTTCGGGTTTGTTCATTTTTGCGAATTGCTAGTCTAATTCGATTGGAATCGAGCCAATGAATAGTGGTTTTTGATTTCATGATAACTTCGGGCTTATTCATTTTGGTGAATTGCTAGTCCTATTCGATTGGAATCGAGCCAATGGAAATGTGCTTTTTGATTTCGTGATGACTTCAGGTTTGTTAGTGTTGGCAAATTGTTAGTCTAATTCGATTGGAATCGAGCCAATGAAAAGTGGCTTTTGATTTCATGATAACTTCGGGTTCTTCGATTTTGGGGATTCCTAGTCTAATTCGATTGGAATTGAGCCAATGAAAAGTAGTTTGTGATTTCATGATAACTTCATGTTCGATCATTTTTGGCGAATTGCTAGTCTAATTCGATTGGAATAGAGCCAATGAAAAGTGGTTTTTGACTTCATGATAACTTTAGGTTTTTCGATTTTGGCGAATTCATAGTCTAATTCGATTGGAATCGAGCCAATGAAAAGTGGTTTGTGATTTCATGAGAACTTGAGGTTTGTTTATTTTTGGCGAATTGCTAGTCTAATTCGATTGGAATCGAGCCAATGAAAAGTGGTTTTGATTTCAAGATAACTTCGGGTTTGTTTGTTTTTGGCGAATAGCTAGTCTAATTCGATTAGAATCAAGCCAATGAAAAGTGGTTTTGATTTCAAGATAACTTCGGGTTTGTTTGTTTTTGGCGAATAGCTAGTCTAATTCGATTAGAATCAAGCCAATGAAAAGTGGTTTTGATTTCAAGATAACTTCGGGTTTGTTTGTTTTTGGCGAATAGCTAGTCTAATTCGATTAGAATCAAGCCAATGAAAAGTGGTTTTGATTTCAAGATAACTTCGGGTTTGTTTGTTTTTGGCGAATAGCTAGTCTAATTCGATTAGAATCAAGCCAATGAAAAGTGGTTTTGATTTCAAGATAACTTCGGGTTTGTTTGTTTTTGGCGAATAGCTAGTCTAATTCGATTAGAATCAAGCCAATGAAAAGTGGTTTTGATTTCAAGATAACTTCGGGTTTGTTTGTTTTTGGCGAATAGCTAGTCTAATTCGATTGAAATCGAGCCAATGAAAAGTGGTTTTTGATTTCATGATTACTTCGGGTTTGTTCCTGTTTCGCGAATTGCTGGTCTAATACGATTGGAATCGAGCCAATGAAAAGTAGCTTTTGATTTCATGATAATTTTGGGTTTTTCGATTTTAGCGGATTCCTAGTCTAGTTCGATTGGAATCGAGCCAATGAAATGTGGTTTGTGATTTCATGATAACTTGAGGTTTGTTCATTTTTGGCGAACAGCTAGTCTAATTCAAAAGGAATCGACCCAATGAAAAGTGGTTTTTGATTTCATGATAACTTTGGGTTTGTTCATTTTTGGCGAATTGCTAGTCTAATTCGATTGGAATCGAGCCAACGAAAAGTTATTTTTGATTTCATGATAACTTCGGGTTTGATTACATGATAACTTCGGGTTTGTTTGCTTTTGGCTAATAGCTAGTCTAATTCGATTGGAATCGAGCCAATGAGAAGTGGTTCTTGATTTCATGATGACTTCGGGTTTGTTCTTTTTTGGCAAATTGCTAGTCTAATTCGATTAGAATCAAGCCAATGAAAAAGTGAATTTTGATTTCATGATAACTTCGGCTTTGTTCTTTTTTTGCGAATTGCTAGTCTAATTCGATTGAAATTGAGCCAAAAGAAAAGTGGTGTTTGATTTCATGATAACTTCGTGTTTGTTCATTTTTGGCAAATTGCTAGTCTAATTCGATTAGAATCAAGCCAATGAAAAGTTGTTTTTGATTTCATGATAACTTCGGGTTTGTTTGTTTTTGGCGAATAGCTAGTCTAATTCGATTGGAATCGAGCCAATGAAAAGTGGTTTTTGATTTCATGATAACTTCGGGTTTGTTTGTTTTTGGCGAATAGCTAGTCTAATTCGATTGGAATCGAGCCAATGAAAAGTGGTTCATGATAACTTCGGGTTTGTTTGTTTTTGGCGAATAGCTAGTCTAATTCGATTGGAATCGAGCCAATGAAAAGTGGTTCATGATAACTTCGGGTTTGTTTGTTTTTGGCGAATAGCTAGTCTAATTCGATTGGAATCGAGCCAATGAAAAGTGGTTCATGATAACTTCGGGTTTGTTTGTTTTTGGCGAATAGCTAGTCTAATTCGATTGGAATCGAGCCAATGAAAAGTGGTTCATGATAACTTCGGGTTTGTTTGTTTTTGGCGAATAGCTAGTCTAATTCGATTGGAATCGAGCCAATGAAAAGTGGTTCATGATAACTTCGGGTTTGTTTGTTTTTGGCGAATAGCTAGTCTAATTCGATTGGAATCGAGCCAATGAAAAGTGGTTCATGATAACTTCGGGTTTGTTTGTTTTTGGCGAATAGCTAGTCTAATTCGATTGGAATCGAGCCAATGAAAAGTGGTTCATGATAACTTCGGGTTTGTTTGTTTTTGGCGAATAGCTAGTCTAATTCGATTGGAATCGAGCCAATGAAAAGTGGTTCATGATAACTTCGGGTTTGTTTGTTTTTGGCGAATAGCTAGTCTAATTCGATTGGAATCGAGCCAATGAAAAGTGGTTCATGATAACTTCGGGTTTGTTTGTTTTTGGCGAATAGCTAGTCTAATTCGATTGGAATCGAGCCAATGAAAAGTGGTTCATGATAACTTCGGGTTTGTTTGTTTTTGGCGAATAGCTAGTCTAATTCGATTGGAATCGAGCCAATGAAAAGTGGTTCATGATAACTTCGGGTTTGTTTGTTTTTGGCGAATAGCTAGTCTAATTCGATTGGAATCGAGCCAATGAAAAGTGGTTCATGATAACTTCGGGTTTGTTTGTTTTTGGCGAATAGCTAGTCTAATTCGATTGGAATCGAGCCAATGAAAAGTGGTTCATGATAACTTCGGGTTTGTTTGTTTTTGGCGAATAGCTAGTCTAATTCGATTGGAATCGAGCCAATGAAAAGTGGTTCATGATAACTTCGGGTTTGTTTGTTTTTGGCGAATAGCTAGTCTAATTCGATTGGAATCGAGCCAATGAAAAGTGGTTCATGATAACTTCGGGTTTGTTTGTTTTTGGCGAATAGCTAGTCTAATTCGATTGGAATCGAGCCAATGAAAAGTGGTTCATGATAACTTCGGGTTTGTTTGTTTTTGGCGAATAGCTAGTCTAATTCGATTGGAATCGAGCCAATGAAAAGTGGTTCATGATAACTTCGGGTTTGTTTGTTTTTGGCGAATAGCTAGTCTAATTCGATTGGAATCGAGCCAATGAATAGTAGTTTTTGATTTAGTGATAGCTTCGGGCCTATTCGTTTTTGGCGAATTGCTAGACTAATTCGATTGGAATCAAGCCAATGAAAAAGTGCTTTTTGATTTCATGATGACCTCGGGTTTGTTCGTGTTGGCGAATTGTTTGTCTAAATCCATTGGAATCGAGCCAATGAAAAGTGGTTCATGATAACTTCGGGTTTTTCAATTTTTACGAATTCCTAGTCTAATTCGATTGGAATCGAGCTAATGAAAAGTGGCTTGTGATTTCATGATAACTTGAGGTTTGTTCATTTTTGGCGAATTAGTAGTCTAATTCAATTGGAATCGAGCCAATGAAAAGTGGTTTTTGATTTCATGATAACTTCGGGTTTGTTCATTTTTTGCGAATTGCTAGTCTAATTCGATTGGAATCGAGCCAATGAACGGTGGTTTTTGATTTCATGATAACTTCGGGCTTATTCATTTTTGGCGAATTGCTAGTCCAATTCGATTGGAATCGAGCCAATGAAAAAGTGCTTTTTGATTTTATGATGACTTCGGGTTTGTTAGTGTTGGCGAATTACTAGTCTAATTCAATTGGAATTGAGCCAATGAAAAGTGGTTTGTGAATTCATGATAACTTGAGGTTTGTTTATTTTTGGCGAATTGCTCGTCTAATTCGACTGGAGTCGAGCCAATGAAAAGTGGTTTTTGATTTCACGATAACTTCGAATTCGTTCATTTTAGGCGAACTGTTAACTAATTCAATTGGAATCGAGCCAATGAAAAATGGTTTTTGATTTCATGATAACTTGAGGTTCGTTCGTTTTTGGCGAATTGCTAGTCTAATTCGATTGGAATCGAGCCAATGAAAAGTGGTTTTTGATTTCATGACAACTTCGGGTTTGTTCATTTTTTGCTTATTGCTTGTCTAATTCGATTGGAATTGAGCCATCAAAAGTTGTTTTTGATTTCATTATAACTTTGGGTTTGTTTGCTTTTGGCTAATAGCTAGTATAACCCAATTGGAATCGAGCCAATGAAAAGTGGTTCTTGATTTCATGATAACTTTGGGTTTGTTCATTTTTGGCGAATTGCTTGTCTTATTCGATTGGAATCAACCCAATTAAAGGTGGGCTTTGATTTCATTATAACTTCGGGTTTATTCATTTTGGTCGAATTGCCAGTCTAATTCGATTGGAATGGAGCCAATGAAAAGTGATTTTTGATTTCATGATAACTACGGGTTTATACTTTTTTGGCGAATTGCTCATCTAATTCAATTGGAATCGAGCCAATGAATAGTGGTTTTCGATTTCATGATAACTTCGGGCTTATTCGTTTTTGGCGAATTGCTAGTCCAATTTGATTGGAATCGAGCCAATGAAAAAGTGCTTTTTTGATTTCACGATGACTTCGGGTTTGTTCGTGTTGGCGAATTGTTAGTCTAATTCGATTGGAATCGAGCCAATGAATAGTGGCTTTTGATTTCATGATAACTTCGGGTTTTTTGATTTTAGAGAATTCCTAGTCTAATTCGATTGGAATCGAGCCAAAGAAAAGTAGTTTGTGATTTCATGATAACATGAGGTTTGTTCATTTTTGGCGAATTGCTGGTCTAATTCGATTGGAATCGAGCCAATGAAAAGTGGTTCTTGATTTCATGATAACTTTGGGTTTGTTCATTTTTGGCGAATTGCTAATCTAATTCGATTGGAATTGACCCAACGAAATATGGGTTTTGATTTCATTATAACTTCGGGTTTATTCATTTTGGTCGAATTGCCAGTCTAATTCGATTGGAATCGAGCCAATGAAAAGTAGTTTTTGATTTCATGATAACTACGGGTTTATACGTTTTTGGCGAATTGCTAATCTAATTCGATTGGAATTGACCCAACGAAATATGGGTTTTGATTTCATGATAACTTCGGGTTTGTTCGTTTTTGGCGAATCGCTAGTCAAATTCGATTGGTATCGAGCCAATGAATAGCGAGTTTTGATTTCATGATAACATCGAGCATGTTCATTTTTGACGAATTGCTAGTCTAATTCGATTGGAATCGAGCCAATGAGAAAGTGGTTTTTAATTTCGTGATGACTTCGGGTTTGTTAGTGTTGGCGAATCGCTAGACCAATTCGACTCGAATCGAGCCAATGAAAAGTGGCTTTTGATTTCGTGATAACTTTGGGTTTGTCAGATTTTGGCGAATTGCTTGTCTAATTCAATTGGAATCGATCGAATGTAAAGTGGTTCGTGATTTCATGATAACTCGAGGTTTGTTCATTTTTGGCGAATTGCTAATCTAATTCGATTGGAATTGAGCCAATGAAAAGTGGTTTTTGATTTCATGATCACTTCGGGCTTGTTCGACTTTGGCGAATTGCTAGTCTATTTCGACTGGAATTGAGGTAATGGAAAGTGGTTTTTGACTTCATGATAACTTCGGGTTTGTTTATTTTCGGCAAAAAGCTAGTCTAATTTTATTGGAATTGAGCCAATGAAAAGTGGTTTTTTATTTCATGATAACTTCGGGATTGTTCATTTTTTTTGAATTGCTTGTCTAATTCGATTGGAATCGACCCAATTAAAAGTGGGTTTTGATTTCATGATAACTTCGGGTTTGTTCTTTTTTAGCGAATCGCAAGTCTAATTCGATTGGAATCGAGCCAATGAAATGTGGTATTTGATTTCATAATGACTTTGGGTTTGTTCATTTTTTGTGTATCGCTAGTCTAATTCAATTGGAATCGAGCCAATGAATAGTGGCTTTTGATTTCATGATAACTTCGGGCTTATTCATTTTTGGCGAATTGCTAGTCCAATTTAATTAGAATCGAGCCAATGAAAAAGTGCTTTTTTGATTTCACGTTGACTTCGGGTTTGTTCGTGTTGGCGAATTGTTAGTCTAATTCGATTGGAATCGAGCCAATGAATAGTGGCTTTTGATTTCATGATAACTTCGAGTTTTTTGATTTTGGAGAATTCCTAGTCTAATTCGATTGGAATCGAGCCAATGAAAAGTAGTTTGTGATTTCATGAAAACATGAGGTTTGTTCATTTTTGGCGAATTGATGGTCTAATTCGATTAGAATCGAGCCAATGAAAAGTGCTGTTGATTTCATGATAACTTCGGGTTTTTCGATTTTGGCAAATAGCCAGTCAAATTCGATTGGAATCGAGCCAATGAAAAGTGGTTCTTGATTTCATGATAACTTCGGATTTGCTCATTTTTGGCGAATTGCTTGTTGTATTTGATTGGAATCGACCCAATTAAAAGTGGGTTTTGATATCATGATAACTTCGGGTTTGTTCTTTTTTGGCGAATTGCTAGTCTAATTCGATTGGAATCGAGCCAAAAAAAAGTTGTTTTTGATTTCATGGTAACTTCGGGCTTGTTCATTTTTGGCGAATTGCTAGTCTAATTCGATTGGAATCGAGCCAATGAGAAAGTGGTTTTTGATTTCTTGATGACTTCGGGTTTGTTCGTGTTGGCGAATTTCTAGTCTAATTCGATTTGGAATCGAGCCTGTGAAAAGTCACTTTTGATTTCATGATAACTTCGGGGTTGTTTAATTTTGGCGAATTGCTATTTTAATTCTATTGGAATCGAGCCAGCGAAAAGTGGTTTGTGATTTCATGATAACTTTAGGTTTGTTCATTTTTGGCGAATTCCCAGTCTGATTCGATTGGAATCGAACCAATGAAAAGTGGTTTTTGATTTCATGGTAACTTCGAGTTTGTTCGTTTTTGGCGAATTGCTAGTCTAATTCGATTGGGATCGACACAATGAAATGTGGGCTTTGATTTCATGATAACTTCGGCTTTGTTCTTTTTTGGTGAATTGCTAGTCTAATTCGATTGGAATTGAGCCAAAGAAAAGCGGTGTTTGATTTCATGATAACTTCGGGCTAGTTCATTTTTGGCGAATTGCTAGTCTAATTCGATTGGAATCGAGCCAAAGAAGAGTGATTTTTGATTTCATGATTACTTCGTGTTTGTTCATTTTTGGCGAATTGCTAGTCTAATTCGATTAGAATCAAGCCAATGAAAAGTGGTTTTTGATTACATGATAACTTTGGGTTTGTTTGTTTTTGGCGAATAGCTAGTCTAATTCGATTGAAATCGAGCCAATGAAAAGTGGTTTTTGATTTCATGATTACTTCGGTTTTGTTCTTTACTGGCGAATCGCTAGTCTAATTCGATTGGAATCGAGCAAATGATATGTGGCTTTTGATTTCATAATAACTTTGGATTTGTTCGTGTTTAGCGAATTGCAAGTCTAATTCAAGTGGAATCGAGCCAATGAAATGTGGCTTTTGGTTTCATGATAACTACGGGTTTTTCGATTTTGGCGAATTCATAGTCTAATTCGATTGAAATCGAGCCAATGAAAAGTGGTTTGTGATTTCATGATAACTTGAGGATTGTTTATTTTGGCGAATTGCTAGTCTAATTCGATTGGAAGCGAGCCAATGAAAAGTGGTTTTCGATTTCATGATAACTTTGGGTTCGTTCATTTTTTGTGAATTGCTAGTCTAATTCGATTGGAATCGAGCCAATGAATAGTGGGTTTTGATTTCACGATAACTTCGGGCTTATTCATTTTTAGCGAATTGCTAGACTAGTTCGATTGGAATCGAGCCAATGAAAAATTGCTTTTTGATTTCATGATGACTTCGGGTTTGTTCGTGTTGGCGAATTTTTTGTCTAATTCAATTGGAATCGAGCCAATGAAAAGTGGTCTTTGATTTCGTGGTAACTTCAGGTTTTTCAATTTTGACGAATTCCTAGTCTAATTCTATTGGAATCGAGCTAATGAAAAGTGGTTTGTGATTTCAAGATAACTTGAGGTTTGTTCATTTTTGGCGAATTACTAGTCTAATTCGATTGGGATCGAGCCAATGAAAAGTGGTTTTTGATTTAATGGTAACATCGGGTTTGTTCATTTTTGTGAATTGCTAGTCTAATTCAATTGGAATCGAGCCAATGAATAGTAGTTTTTGATTTCATGATAGCTTCGGGCTTATTCATTTTTGGTGAATTGCTAGTCCAATTCGATTGGAATCGAGCCAATGAAAAAGTGTTTTTTGATATCATGATGACTTCGAGTTTGTTAGTGTTGGCGAATTCTTAGTCTAATTTGATTGGAATCGAGCCAATGAAAAGTGGCTTTTGATTTCATGATAACTTCAGGTTTTTCGATTTTGGAGAATTCCTAGTCTAATTCGATTGGAATCGAGCCAATGAAAAGTAGTTTGTGATTTCATGATAACTTCAGGTTCATTCATTTTTGGCGAATTGCTAGTCTAATTCGATTGGAATCGAGCCAATGAAAAGTGATTTTTGATTTCATGATAACTTTGGGTTTTTCGATTTTGGCGAATTCATAGTCTAATTCGATTGGAATCGAGCCAATGAAAAGTGGTTTGTGATTTCATGAGAACTTGAGGTTTGTTTATTTTTGGCGAATTGCTAGTATAATTCGATTGGAATCGAGCCAAGGAAAAGTGGTTTTTGATTTCATGATAACTTTGGGTTTGTTCATTTTTGACGAATTGCTAGTCTAATTCGATTGGAATCGAGCCAATGAAAAGTGGTTTTTGACTTCATGGTAACTTCGGGTTTGTTTGCTTTTGGCTAACAGCTAGTCTAATTCGATTGGAATCGAGCCAATGAAATATGGTTCTTGATTTCATGATAACTTCGGGTTTATTCGTTTTTGGCCAAATTGCTTGTCCTATTCGATTGGAATCGACCCAATTAATAGTGGGTTTTGATTTCATGATAACTTCAGGTTTGTTCTTTTTTGGCAAATTGCTAGTCTAATTCGATTGGAATCGAACCAAAGAAAAGCGATTTTTGATTTCATGATAACTTCGGGTTTGTTCATTTTTAGCAAATTGCTAGTCTAATTCGATTGGAATCGAGCCAATGAGAAAGTGGTTTTTGATTTCATGATGACTTCGGGTTTGTTTCGTGTTGGCGAATTGCTAGTCTAATTTGATTTGGAATCGAGCCTGTGAAAAGTAGCTTTTGATTTCATGATAACTTCGGGGTTGTTTGATTTTGGAGAATTGCTAGTCTAATCCGATTAGAATCGAGCCAGCGAAAAGTGGTTTGTGATTTCATGGTAACTTGAGGTTTGTTCATTTTTAGCGAATTGCTAGTCTGATTCGATTGGAATCAAGCCAAAAGAAAAGTATGTTTTGATTTCATGATAACTTCGGGCTTGTTCGCTTTTGGCGAATTGCTAGTCTAATTTGATTGGAATCGAGCCAAAGAAAAGTGGTTTTTGATTTCATGATGACTTTGTGTTTGTTCTTTTTTTGCAAATAGCTAGTCTAATTCGATTGGAATCGAGCCAGTGAAAAGTGGTTTGTGATTTCATGATAACTTCAGGTTTGTTCTTTTTTGGCAAGCACCCAGTCTAATTCGACAGGAGTCGACCCAATTAAAAGTGGTTTTTGATTTCATGATAACTTCTGGTTTGTTCATTTTTGGCGAATTGCTAGTCTAATTCGATTGGAATCGAACCAACGAAAAGTGGTTTTCGATTTCATGATAACTTCGGGTTTGTTTGCTTTTGGCTAATAGCTAGTCTAATTCAATTGGAATCGAGCCAATGAGAAGTGGTTCTTGATTTCATGATAAATTCGGGTTTGTTTGTTTTTGGCGAATTGCTAGTCTAATTCGATTAGAATCGAGCCAATGAAAAAGTATTTTTTGATTTCATGATGACTTCGGGTTTGTTCGTGTTGGCGAATAGCTTGTCTAATTAGATTGGAATCGAGCCAGTGAAAGTAGCTTTTGATTTCACGATAACTTCAGGCTTGTTCAATTTTGGCGAATTGCTAGTCTAATTCAATTGGAATCGAGCCAATGAAAAGTGGTTTGTGATTTCATGATAACTAGAGGGTTGTTTATTTTGGCGAATTGCTAGTTTAATTCAATTGGAATTGGGCCAATGAAAAGTGGCTTTTGATTTCATGATAACTTTGAGTTTGTTCGTTTTTGGCGAATTGCTAGTCTAATTCGATGGGCATCGACACAACGAAATGTGGGCTTTGATTTCATGGTAACTTCGGCTTTGTTCTTTTTTTGCGAACTGCTAGTCTAATTCGATTGAAATCGAGCCAAAGAAAAGTGGTGTTTGATTTCATGATATCTTCGGGCTAGTTCGTTTTTGGCGAATTGCTAGTCTAATTCGATTGGAATCGAGCCAAAGAAAAGTGGTTTTTGATTTCATGATGACTTTGTGTTTGTTCATTTTTGGCGAATTGCTAGCCTAATTCGATTAGAAACAAGCCAATGAAAAGTTGTTTTTGATTTCGTGATAACTTCGGGTTTGTTTGTCTTTGGCGAATAGCTAGTCTAATTCGATTGGAATCGAGCCAATGAAAAGTGATTTTTGATTTCATGATAACTTCGAGTTTGTTCTTTATTGGTGAATCGCTAGTCTAATTCGATTGGAATCGAGCCAATGATATGTGATTTTTGATTTCATAATGACTCTGGGCTTGTTCGTGTTTAGCGAATTGCTAGTCTAATTCGATTGAAATCGAGCCAATGAAAAGTGGCTTTTGATTTCATGATAACTACGGGTTTTTCAATTTTGGCGAATTCATATTCGGAATCGAGCAAATGAAAAGTGGTTTGTGATTTCTTGATAGCTTGAGGATTGTTTATTTTTTGCGAATTGCTAGTCAAATTCGATTGGAATTGAGCCAATGAAAAGTGGTTTTTGATTTTATGATAACTTCGGGTTTGTTCATTTTTTGTGAATTGCTAGTCTAATTCGATTGTAATCGAGCCAATGAATAGTAGTTTTTGATTTCATGATAACTTCGGGCTTATTCATTTTTGGCGAATTGCTAGACTAATTCGATTGGAATCGAGCCAATGAAAAAGTGCTTTTTGATTTCATGATGAATTCGGGTTTGTTCGTGTTGGCGAATTGTTTGTCTAATTCGATTGGAATTGAGCCAATGAAAAGTGCCTTTTGGCTTCATGATAACTTTGGGTTTTTCAATTTTGGCGAATTCCTAGTCTAATTCGATTGGAATCGAGCCAATGAAAAGTGGTTTGTGATTTCATGATAACTTGAGGTTTGTTCCTTTTTGGCGAATTGCTAGTCTAATTCGATTGGAATCGAGCCAATAAAAAGTGGTTTTTGATTTCATGATAGCATCGGGTTTGTTCATTTTTTGCGAATTGCTAGTCTAATTCGATTGGAATCGAGCCAATGAACAGTGGTTTTTGATTTCACGATAACTTCGGGCTTATTCATTTTTGGCGAATTGCCAGTCCAATTCGATTGGAGTCGAGCCAATGAAAAAGTGCTTTTTGATTTCATGATGACTTCGGGTTTGTTAGTGTTGGTGAATTGTTAGTCTAATTCGATTGGAATCGAGCCAATTAATAGTGGCTTTTGATTTCATGATAACTTCGGGTTTTTCGATTTTGGAGAATTCCTAGTCTAATTTGATTTGAATCGAGCCAATGAAAAGTAGTTTGTGATTTCACGATAACTTTAGGTTTGTTTATTTTTGGGGAATTGCTAGTCTAATTCGATTGGAATCGAGCCAATGAAAAGTGGTTTTCGATTTGATGATAACTTTGGGTTTTTTTATTTTGGGAAATTCACAGTCCAATTCGATTGGAATCGAGGCAATGCAAAGTGGTTTGCGAATTCATGATAACTCGAGGTTTGTTATTTTTGGCGAATTGCTAGTCTAATTCGATTGGAATCGAGCCATTGAAAAGTGGTTTTTGATTTCATGATAACTTCGGGTTTGTTCATTTTTGGCGAATTGCTAGCTAATTCGATTGGAATCGAGCCAATGAAAAGTGGTTTTTGATTTCATGATAACTTCGCGTTTTTTTGCCTTTGGGTAATAGCTAGTCTAATTCGATTGGAATCAAGCCAATGAAAAGTGGTTCTTGATTTCATGATAACTTCGGATTTGTTCATTTTTGGCGAATTGCTTGTCTTGTTCGATTGGAATCGACCCAATTTAAAGTGGGTTTTGATTTCATGATAACTTCGGGTTTGTTCTTTTCTAGGGAATTGCTATTCGAATTCCATTGGAATCGAGCAAAAGAAAAGTTGTTTTTGATTTCATGATAACTTCGGGCTTGTTTGTTTTTGGCGAATTGCTAGTCTAATTCGATTGGAATCGAGCCAATGAGAAAGTGGTTTTTGATTTCATGATGACTTCGGGTTTGTTCGTGTTGGCGAATTACTAGTCTAATTCGATATGGAATCGAGCCTGTGAAAAGTAGCTTTTGATTTAATGATAACTTCGTGGTTGTTTTATTTTGGCGAATAGCTAGTCTAATTCGATTGGAATCAAGCCAGTGAAAGGTGGTTTGTGATTTCATGATAACTTGAGGTTTGTTCATTTTTGGCAAATCGCTAGTCTAATTCGATAGGAATCGAGCCAACAAAAAGTGGGTTTTGATTTCATAATAACTTCGGGTTTTTCGATTTTAGAGAATTCATAGTCTAATTCGATTGGAATCTGGCCAATAAAAAGTGGTTTGTGATTTCATGATAACTTCAGGTTTGTTCATTTTTGGCCAATTGCTAGTCTAATTCGATTGGAATCTAGCCAATGAAAAGTGATTTTTGATTTCATGACAACTTCGGGTTTGTTCGTTTTGGCTTATTGCTAGTCTATTTCGATTGGAATTGTGCCAATCAATAGTGGTTTTTTATTTCATTATAACTTTGGGTTTGTTTGCTTTTGGCTAATAGCTAGTCTAACCCAATTGGAATCGAGCCAATTAAAAGTGGATCTTGATTTCATGATAACTTCGGGTTTGTTCATTTTTGGCGAATTGCTTGTCTTATTCGATTGGAATCGACCAATTAAAGGTGGGTTTTGATTTCATTACAACTTCAGGTTTATTCATTTTGGGCGAATTGCCAGTCTAATTCGATTGGAATCGAGCCAATAAAACGTGGTTTTTGATTTCATGATAACTACGGGTTTGTATGTTTTTGGCGAATTGCTAGTCTAATTCGATTGGAATCGACCCAACGAAATGTGGGTATTGATTTCATTATAACTTCGGTTTTGTTCGTTTTTGGCGAATCTCTAGTCTAATTCGATTGGTATCGAGCCAATGAATAGTTGGTTTTGATTTCATGATAACATCGGGCATGTTCATTTTTGACGAATTGCTAGTCTAATTCGATTGGAATCGAGCCAATGAAAAAGTGGTTTTGGATTTCTTGATGACTTCGGGTTTGTTAGTGTTGGCGAATTGCTAGTCCAATTCGACTGGAATCGAGCCAATGAAAATTGGCTTTTGATTTCGTGATAACTTTGGGTTTGTTAGATTTTGGCTAATTGCTTGTCTAATTCGATTGGAATCGAGCGAATGTAAAGTGGTTAATGCTTTCATGATAACTTGAGGTTTGTTCACTTCGGGCGAATTGCTAGTCTAATTCGAATGGAATCGAGCCAATGAAAAGTGGTTTTTGATTTCATGATCACTTCGGGCTTGTTCGACTTTGGCGAATTGCTAGTCTAATTCGACTCGAATTGAGGCAATGAAAAGTGATTTTTGATTTCATGATAACTTCGGGTTTGTTTGTTTTTGACAAATAGCTAGTCTAATTTTATTGGAATCGAGCCAATGAAAAGTGGTTTTTTATTTCATGATAACTTCGGGATTGTTCTTTTTTAGCGAATCGCTAGTCTAATTCGATTGGAATCGAGCCAACGAAATGTGGTATTTGATTTCATAATGACTTTGGGTTTGTTCATTTTTTGCGTATCGCTAGTCTAATTCGATTGGAATCGAGCCCATGAATAGTGGATTTTGATTTAATGATAACTTCGGGCTTATTCATTTTTGACGAATTGCTAGTCCAATTTGATTGGAATCGAGCCAATGAAAAGTGCTTTTTTGATTTCATGATGACTTCGGGTTTGTTCGTGTTGGCGAATTGTTAGTCTAATTCGATTGGAATCGAGCCAATGAAGAGTGGCTTTAGATTTCATGATAACTTCGAGTTTTTTGATTTTGGAAAATTCCTAGTCTAATTTGATTGGAATCAAGCCAATGAAAACTAGTTTGTGATTTCATGATAACATGAGGTTTGTTCATTTTTGGCGAATTGCTAGTCTAATTCGATTGGAATCGAGCCAATGAAAAGTGGGTTTTGATTTCATGATAACTTCGGGTTTGTTCTTTTTTAGCGAATCGCTAGTCTAAATCGATTGGAATCGAGCCAATGAAATGTGGTATTTGATTTCATAATGACTTTGGGTTTGTTCATTTTTTGCGTATCGCTAGTCTAATTCGATTGGAATCGAGCCCATGAGTAGTGGATTTTGATTTAATGATAACTTCGGGCTTATTCGTTTTTGGCAAATTGCTAGTCCGATTTGATTGGAATCGAGCCAATGAAAAGTGCTTTTTTGATTTCATGATGACTTCGGGTTTGTTCGTGTTGGCGAATTGTTAGTCTAATTCGATTGGAACCGAGCCAATGAATAGTGGCTTTTGATTTCATGATAACTTCGAGCTTTTTGATTTTGGAAAATTCCTAGTCTAATTCGATTGGAATCGAGCCAATGAAAAGTAGTTTGTGATTTCATGATAACATGAGGTTCGTTCATTTCTGGCGAATCGCTAGTCTAATTCGATTGGAATCGAGCCAATGAAAAGTGGCTGTTGATTTCATGATAACTTCTGGTTTTTTGATTTTGGCGAATAGCCAGTCAAATTCGATTGGAGTCGAGCCAGTGAAAAGTGGTTCTTGATTTCATGATAACTTTGGGTTTGTTCGTTTTTGGCGAATTGCTTTTCTTATTCGATTGGAATCAACCAAACTAAAAGTGGGTTTTGATTTCATGATAACTTCGGGTTTGTTCTTCTTTGGCGAATTGCTAGTCTAATTCGATTGGAATCGAGTTAAAGAAAAGTTGTTTTTGATTTCATGATAACTTCGGGCTTGTTCATTTTTGGCAAATTGGTAGTCTAATTCGATTGGAATCGAGCCAATGAGGAAGTGGTTTTTGATTTCATGATGACTTCGGGTTTGTTCGTGTTGGCGAATTTCTAGTCTAATTCGATTTGAAATCGAGCCTGTGAAAAGTAGCTTTTGATTTCATGATAACTTCGGGGTTGTTCGATTTTGGCGAATTGCTAGTCTAATTCGATTTGAATCGAGCCAATGAAAAGTTGTTCTTGATTTCATGATAACTTCGGGTTTGTTCTTCTTTGGCGAATTGCTAGTCTAATTCGATAGGAATTGAGCTAATGAAAGGTGGTTTTGATTTGATGATAACTTCGGGCTTGTTCATTTTTGGCAAATTGGTAGTCTAATTCGATTGGAATCGACCCAACGAAATATGGGTTTTGATTTCATGATAACATCGGGCTTGTTCATTTTTGGTGAATTGCTAGTCTAATTCGATTGGTATCGAGCCAATGAATAGTGGTTTTTGATTTGATGATAACTTCGGGCTTGTTCATTTTTGGTGAATTGCTAGTCTAATTCGATTGGAATCGACCCAACGAAATATGGGTTTTGATTTCATGATAACTTCGGGTTTCATCCTTTTTGGGGAATCGCTAGTATAATTCGACTGGTATCGAGCCAGTGAATAGTAGTTTTTGATTTCATGATAACATCGGGCTTGTTCATTTTATGGGGAATTGCTAGTCTAATTCGATTGGAATCGAGCCAATGAAAAAGTTGTTTTTTATTTCATGATGACTTCGGGTTTGTTCATGTTGGCGAATTACCAGTCCAATTCGACTGGAATCGAGCCAGTGTAAAGTAGCTTTTGATTTCAAGATAACTTTGGGTTTGTTAGATTTTGGGGAATTGCTTGTCTAATTCAATTGGAATCGTGCGAATGAAAAGTGGTTCGTGATTTCATGATAACGTGAGGTTTGTTCATTTTTGGCGAATTGCTAATCTAATTCGATTGGAATCGAGCCAAAGAAAAGTGATTTTTGATTTCATGATCACTTCAGGTTTGTTCATCTTTGGCGAATTGCTAGTCTAATTCGATTGGAATCGAGCCAATGAATAGTAGTTTTTGATTTCGTGATAATTTTGGGCTTGTTTGGTTTTGGCGAATTGCTAGTCTAATTAGATTGGAATCGAGCCAATGAAAAAGCGGTTTTTTTTTCATGATGACTTCGAGTTTGTTCGTGTTGGTGAATCGCTAGCCCAATTCGATTGGAATCGAGCCAATGAAAAGTGACTTTTGATTTCATGATAACTTCGGATTTGTTCATTTTTGGGGAAATGGTAGTGTAATTCGATTGGAATCGAGCCATTGCAAAGGGGTTTTTGATTTCATGATAACTTCGGGCTTGTTCATTTTTGGCGAATTGTTAGTCTAATTTGATTGGAATCGAGCCAATGAAAAGTGATTTTTGATTCCATGTTAACTTCGGGTTTGTTCGTTTTTGGCGAATTGCTATTCGAATTCGATTGGAATCGAGCCAAGGAAAAGTGGTTTTTGAGTTCATGAAAACTTCGGGCTTGTTCGTTTTTCGCGAATTGCTAGTCTAATTTGATTGGAATCGACCAAATGAAAAGTGTGTTTTGATTTCATGATAACTTCGAGTTTGTTCTTTTTTGGCGAATTGTTAGTCTAATTCGATTGGAATCGAGCTAAAGAAAAGTGGTTTTCGATTTCATGTTGACTTCGAGCTTGTTCGTATTCGGCGAATTGCTAGTCTAATTCGATTGGAATCGACCAAATGAAAAGTGGTTTTTTATTTCGTGATAACTTTGAGTTTGTTCATTTTTGGCGAATTGCTAGTCTAATTCGGTTGGAATCGAGTCAAAGAAAAGTGGTTTTTGATTTCATGATAACTTCAGGCTTGTTCATTTTTAGCGAATCACTAGTCTAATTCGGGTAGAAATGAGCCAATGAAAAGTGGTTTTTGATTTCATGAAAACTTCGGGCTTGTTCGTTTTTGGCAAATAGCTAGTCTAATTCGATTGGAATCGAGCCAATGAAAATTGGTTTTTGATTTCATGATAACTATGGGTTTGTTAGTTTTTGGCGAATTGCTAGTCTAATTCGATTGGAGTCGAGCCAATGACATGTGGTTTTTGATTTCATTATAGCTTCGAGTTTGTTAGTTTTTAGCGAATTGCTAGCCTAATTCGATTGGAATCGAGCCAATGAAAAGTGGTGTGTGATTTCATGATTACTTCGGGCTTTTTTCGTTTTTGACGAATCACTAGTCTAATTCCATTGGAATTTAGCCAATGAAAAGTGGTTTTTCACTTCATGATAACTTCGGGCTTGTTCGTTTTTGGCAAATCACTAGTCTAATTCAGTTGGAATTGAGCGAAGGAAAAGTGGTTTTTGATTTCATGATATATTCGGGCTTGTTTGTTTTTGGTGAATAACTAGTCTAATTCGATTGGAATCGAGCCAATGAAAATTGGTTTTTGATTTCATGATAACTTCCTGTTTGTTCGTTTTTGGCGAATTGTTAGGCTAATTCGATTGGAATTGAGCCTATGAAAAGTGGTTTTTGATTTCATGATAACTTCGGGTTTGTTCATTTTTGGCGAATTGCTAGTCTAATTAGATTGGAATCGACCCAGTGAAAAGTGGGTTTTCATTTCATGAAAACTTCGGGTTTGTTCTTTTTTGGCCAATTGCTAGTCTAATTCGATTGGAATCGAGCTTATGAAAAGTGGTTTTTGATTTCATGATAGCTATAGCTTTGTTGGTTTTTGGCGAATTGCTAGTCCAATTCGATTGGAATCGAGCCAACGATATGTGGTTTTTGATTTCATTATAACTTCGATTTTGTTAGTTTTTAGCGAATTGATAGTCTAAGTCGATTGGAATCGGGCCAATGAAAAGTTGTTTTCGATTTCACGATACCTTCGGGCTTTTTCATTTTTGGCGAATCGCTAGTCTAATGCTGTTGGAATTGAGCCAATGAAAAGTGGTTTTTGGCTTCAAGATAACTTCGGGCTTGTTCATTTTTGGTTACGTTCCGTGCCATCTATGTTTGTTCTAAAGAATCCCAACGGACCTATTTAACTAAAATATAGCCTACAGTGAACCAGCTGTTCACAAGGATTGCTCTCACTGGTCAAATTCGGTTGGAATTGAGCCAATGAAAAGTTGTTTTTGATTTCATGATAAATTCGGGCTTATTCGTTTTTGGCGAATAGCTAGTCTAATTCGATTGGAATCGAGCCAATGAAAATTGATTTTTGATTTCATGATAACTTCCTGTTTGTTCGTTTTTGGCGAATTGCTAGGTTAATTCGATTGGAATCGAGCCTATGAAAAGTGGTTTTTCATTTCATGATAACTTCGGGTTTGTTCATTTTTGGCGAATTGCTAGTCTAATTCAATTGGAATTGACCCAATGAAAAGTGGGTTTTCATTTCATGAAAACTTCGGGTTTGTTCTTTTTTGGCGAATTGCTAGTCTAATTCGATTGGAATCCTGCTAAAGAAAAGTGGGTTTTGATTTCATGATAACTTCGGGTCTCATCGTTTTGACGAATTGGTAGTCTGATTCGATTTGAATCAAGCCAATGAAAAGTGGCTTTTGATTTCATGATAACTTTGGATTTTTTCATTTTGGGGGAATTGATAGTGTAATTCGATTGGAATCGAGCCAATGATAAGTAGTTTATGATTTCATGATATCACAGAGGGGTTTGTTCATTTTTGTCAAGCTGCTAGTCTAATTCGATTGGAATCGAGCCAATGAAAAGTGGGTTTTGATTTCATGATAATTTCGGGTTTGCTCGTTTTGGCGAATTGCTTGGCTAATTCGATTGGAATTGTCGCAACAAATAAAACTCCGTTTTTGATTTCATGTTAACTTCGGGTTTATTCGTTTTTAGCGAACTGCTATTCTAAATTGATTGGAATCGTGCCAATGAAAAGTGATGCCAACGAAAAGTGGTTTTTGAATTAATGATAACTTCGGGTTTGTTTGTTTTTGGAGAATAGCCAGTCTAATTCGACTGGAATTGAGCGAAAGAAAAGTGGTTTTTGATTTAATGATGACTTCGTGTTTGTTCATTTTTGATGAATTGCTAGTCTAATTCGATTTGAATCGAGCCAATGAAAAGTGGTTTTTGATTTCATGAGAACTTCATGTTTGTTTGTTTTTGGCTAAAGCTAGTCTAATTCGATTGGAATCGAGCCAATGAAAAGTGGTTTTGACTTCATGATAACTTCGGATTTGTTCATTTTTGGGAAATTGCTAGTCTAATTCGATTGGAATCGACCCAATTAAAATGGGGTTTTGATTTCATGATAATTCGGGTCTGTTCTTTTTTGGTGTATTGCTGGTTTGATTTGATTGGAATCGAGTCAATGAAAAGTGATTATTGATTTCTTCATCTACATCGGGTTTGTTAGTTTTTAGTGAATTGCTAGTCTAATTCGATTGGAATCGAGCCAATGAAATGTGGTTTTTGATTTCATGATATCTTCGAGCCTGTTCGTTTTTGGCGAATCGCTAGTGTAATTCGATTGGAATCGAGCCAATGAATAGTGGTTTTTTATTTCATGATAACTTCGGGCTTGTTCGTGTTTGGAAAATTGCTAGTCTAATTCGATTGGAATCAAGCAATGAAAAAGTGGTTTTTGATTTCATGATGACTTCGGGTTTATCCGTGTTGGCGAATTACTAGTCTAATTCAATTGGAATCGAGCCGATGAAAAGTGGCTTTTGATTTCATGATAACTTTGGATTTGTTCATTTTTGGGGAAATAGTAGTGTAATTCGATTGGAATCGAGCCATTGAAAAGGGGCTTTTGATTTCATGATAACTTTGGATTTGTTCATTTTTGGGGAAATAGTAGTGTAATTCGATTGGAATCGAGCCATTGAAAAGGGGCTTTTGATTTCATGATAACTTTGGATTTGTTCATTTTTGGGGAAATAGTAGTGTAATTCGATTGGAATCGAGCCATTGAAAAGGGGCTTTTGATTTCATGATAACTTTGGATTTGTTCATTTTTGGGGAAATAGTAGTGTAATTCGATTGGAATCGAGCCATTGAAAAGGGGCTTTTGATTTCATGATAACTTTGGATTTGTTCATTTTTGGGGAAATAGTAGTGTAATTCGATTGGAATCGAGCCATTGAAAAGGGGCTTTTGATTTCATGATAACTTTGGATTTGTTCATTTTTGGGGAAATAGTAGTGTAATTCGATTGGAATCGAGCCATTGAAAAGGGGCTTTTGATTTCATGATAACTTTGGATTTGTTCATTTTTGGGGAAATAGTAGTGTAATTCGATTGGAATCGAGCCATTGAAAAGGGGCTTTTGATTTCATGATAACTTTGGATTTGTTCATTTTTGGGGAAATAGTAGTGTAATTCGATTGGAATCGAGCCTATGAAAAGTGGTTTTGATTTCATGATAACATCGAATTTTTTCATTTTTGGTGAATTGCTAGTCTTATTCGACTGGAATTGACCCAATGAAAAGTGGGTATTCATTTCATGAGAACTTCGGATTTGTTCTTTTTTGTTGAATTGCTAGTCTAATTCGATTGGAATCGAGCAAAAGAAAAGTGAGTTTTGATTTCATGATAACTTCGGGTTTGTTCATTTTGGCGAATTGCTAGTCTAATTCGATTGGAATCGAGCAAATGAAAAGTTGCTTTTGATTTCATGATAACTTCGGGTTTGTTCGTTTTTGGCAAATTGGTAGTGCAATTCAATTGGAATTGAGCCAATGAAAAGTGGTTTGTGATTTCATGATAACTTAAGTTTCTTCCTTTTTTCTAATTGCTAGTCTAATTCGATTGGAATCGAGCCAATGAAAAGTGGTTTTTGATTTCAAGATAACTTGGGTTTGTTCGTTTTTGGCGAATTGCTAGTCTAATTCGATTGGAATCGAGCCAATGAATAAAACTCCATTTTTAATTTAATTATAACTTCGGGTTTTTTCATTTTTGGCGAATAGCTAGTCTAATTTTGATTGGAATCGAGTCAAAGAAAAATGGTTTTTGATTTCATGATGACTTCGTGTTTGTTCGTTTTTGGCAAATTGCTAGTCTAATTCGATTGGAACCAAGCGAATGAAAAGTGGGTTTTTATTTCATGATAACTTCAAGTTTGTTTGTTTTTGGCTAATAGCCAGTCTAATTCTATTGGAATCGAGCCAATGTAAAGTGATTTTGATTTCATGATAACTTCGTGTTTGTTCGTTTTTGGCGAATTGCTAGTCAACTTCGATTGGAATCGAGTCAAAGAAAAATGGTTTTTGATTTCATGATGACTTCGGGCTTGTTCGTTTTTGGCGAATTGCTAGTCAACTTCGATTGGAATCGAGTCAAAGAAAAATGGTTTTTGATTTCATGATGACTTCGGGCTTGTTCGTTTTTGGCGAATTGCTAGTCAACTTCGATTGGAATCGAGTCAAAGAAAAATGGTTTTTGATTTCATGATGACTTCGGGCTTGTTCGTTTTTGGCGAATTGCTAGTCAACTTCGATTGGAATCGAGTCAAAGAAAAATGGTTTTTGATTTCATGATGACTTCGGGCTTGTTCGTTTTTGGCGAATTGCTAGTCAACTTCGATTGGAATCGAGTCAAAGAAAAATGGTTTTTGATTTCATGATGACTTCGGGCTTGTTCGTTTTTGGCGAATTGCTAGTCAACTTCGATTGGAATCGAGTCAAAGAAAAATGGTTTTTGATTTCATGATGACTTCGGGCTTGTTCGTTTTTGGCGAATTGCTAGTCAACTTCGATTGGAATCGAGTCAAAGAAAAATGGTTTTTGATTTCATGATGACTTCGGGCTTGTTCGTTTTTGGCGAATTGCTAGTCAACTTCGATTGGAATCGAGTCAAAGAAAAATGGTTTTTGATTTCATGATGACTTCGGGCTTGTTCGTTTTTGGCGAATTGCTAGTCAACTTCGATTGGAATCGAGTCAAAGAAAAATGGTTTTTGATTTCATGATGACTTCGGTTTCGTTCATTTTTGGAGAGTTGCTCGTCTAATTCGATTGGAATCGACCCAATGAAAAGTGGGTTTTGATTTCATGATAACTTTAGGTTTGTTCTTTTTTGGCAAATTACAAATCTAATTTGATTGGAATCGAGCCAAAGAAAGGTGGTTTTTGATTTCATGATAACTTCGGGATTGTTCATTTTTAGCGGATTGCTAGTCTAATTCGGTTGAAATTGAGCCAATGAAAAAGGGTTTTTGATTTCATGATAACTTCGGGTGATTTCATGATAACTTCGGGCTTGTTCATTTTTGACGAATTGCTAGTCTAATTCGATCGGAATCTAGCCAGTGAAAAGTGGTTTTTGATTTCATGATAACTTCGGGTTTTTTGCTTTTGGCGAATTGCTTATCTAATTAGATTGGAATAGATCTAATTAAAAGTGGGTTTTGATACCATGATAACTTCGGGTTTGTACACCTTTGGTGAATTGCTAGCCTAATTCGATTGGAATCGAGCCAATGATATGTGGTTTTTGATTTCATTATAACTTCGGGTTTGTTTGTTTTTAGCGAATTGCTTGTCTAATTCAATTGGAATTGAACCAATGAATAGTAGTTTTTTATTTCATGATAACTTCGGGCTTGTTCGTGTTTGGCAAATTGCTATTCTAATTCGATTGGAAACGAGCCGATGAAAAGTGGCTTCTGATATCATGATAACTTCGGGTTTGTTCGTTTTTGAAAAATGGGAAGTGGTTTTTAATTTAATGATAACTTTGGGTATGTTCGTTTTTGACGAATAGCTAGTCTAATTCGATTAGAATCGAGCCAATGAAAAGTGGTTTTTGGTTTCATGATAACTTCGAGTTTGTTCGTTTTTGGCGAATTTCTAGTCTAATTCAATTGGAATCGACCCAATTAAAAAGTGGGTTTTGATTTCATTATAACTTCGGGTTTGTTCTTTTCGGAGAATTGCTAGTCTAATTCTATTGGAATCGAGCCGAACAAAAGTGATTTTTGATTTCACGATAACTTCAGGATTGTTCATTTTTGGCGAATTGCTAGTCTGCTTAGATTGGAATCGAGCCAAAGAAAAGTGGTTTTTGATTTCATGATGACTTCGTGTTCATTCATTTTTGGTAAATTGCTAGTCTAATTCGATTGGAATTGAGCCAATGAAAAGTGGTTTTTGATTTCATGATAACTTTTGGCTTGTTATTTTTTAGCGAGTTGCTAGTCTAATTCGACTGGAATCGAGCCAATGAAAAGTGGTTTTTGATTTCATGATGACTTTGGGTTTGTTTGTTTTTGGTGAATTGCTAGTCTAATTCGATTGGAGTCGACCCAATTAAACCGGGTTTTTATTTCATAATAACTTCGAGTTTGTTATTTTTTGATGTATCGCTAGCCTGATTCGATTGGAATCGAGCCAATGAAATGTTGTTTTTGATTTCATCATATACGTCGGGTTTGTTAGTTTTTAGGAAATTGCTAGTCTAATTCGATTGGAATCGAGCACATGAAATGTGGTTTTTGATTTCATGATATCTTCGGGCTTGTTCGTTTTTGGCGAATCGCTAGTGTAATTCGATTGGAATCGAGCCAATGAATAGTAGTTTTTTATTTCATGATAACTTCGGGCTTGTTCGTGTCTGGCGAATTGCTAGTCTAATTCGATTGGAATCAAGCCAATGAAAAGTGACTTTTGATTTCATGATAACTTCAGGTTTGTTCGTTTTTGAACAAAGAAATGTGGTTTTTAATTTAGTGATAACTTTGGGTTTGTTCGTTTTAGGCGGATAGCTAGTTTAATTCGATTAGAATCAAGCCAATGAAAAGTGGCTCTTGATTTCGTGGTAAATTCGGCTTTGTTTGGTTTTGGCGAATCGCTAGTCTAATTTGATTGGAATCGAGCCAATGGAAAGTAGTTTTTGATTTCATGATAACTTTGGGATTGTTTATTTTTGGCGAATTGCTAGTCTAATTCGATTGGAATCGAGCCAAAGAAAAGTTGTTTTTGATTTCACGATGACTTCGTGTTTGCTCAATTTTGGAGAATTGCTAGTCTAATTCGATTGGGATCGAGCCAATGAAAAGTGGTTTTTGATTTGATGATAACTATGTGTTTGTTAGTTTTTGTCGAATTACTAGTCTAATTCGATTGGAATTGAGCCAATGAAAAGTAGTTTTTGATTTCATGATAACTTCGGGTTTGTTATTTTTTAGCGAGTTTCTAGTCTAATTCAATTGGAATCGAGCCAATGAAAAGTGGTTTTTGAGTTCACGATGACTTCGGATTCGTTCGTTTTTGGCGAATTGCTAGTCTAATTCGATTAGAATCTAGCCAATGAAAAGTGGTTTTTGATTTCATGATCACTTTGGTTTGTTCATTTTTGGCGAATAGCTAGTGTAATTCGATTGGAATTGAGCTAATGAAAACTGGTTTTTGATTTCATGATGACTTCGGGTTTGTTCGGTTTTAGCGAATTGCTAGTCTAATTCGATTGGAATCGACCAAATTAAAAGTGGGTTTTGTTTTCATGATAACTTCTGGTTTGTTCTTTTTTAGCGAATTGCTAGTCTAATTTGATTGGAATCGAACCAAAGAAAAGTGGTTTTTTATTTCATGATAACTTCAGGCTTGTTCGTTTTTAGCGAATTGCTAGTCTAATACTATTGGAATCGAGCCAATGAAATGTGGTTTTTGATTTCATCATCAGTTCGGGTTTTTTTTGTTTTTGGCGAATAGCTAGTCTAATTCGATTGGAATCGAGCCAAAGAAAAGTTGTTTTTGATTTCATGATGACTTTGTGTTTGTTCGTTTTTTACGAATTGCTAGTCTAATTCAATTGGAATCGAGCCAATGAAAAGTGGTTTTTTATTTCGTGATAACTATGAGTTTGTTAGTTTTTGTCGAATTGCTAGTCTAATTCGATTGGAATTAAGCCAATGAAAAGTGGTTTCTGATTTCAAGATTACTTTGGGCTTGTTATTTTTTAGCGAGTTGCTAGTCTAATCCGATTGGAATCGAGCCAATGAAAAGTGATTTTTGATTTCACGATGATTTCGGGTTTGTTTGTTTTTGGCGAATTGCTAGTCCAATTCGATTAGAATCAAGCCAATGAAAAGTGGTTTTTGATTTCATGATCACTTCGGGTTCGTTTGCTTTTGGTGAATAGCTACTCTAATTTTATTGGAATTGAGCCAATGAAAAATGGTTTTTGATTTCATGATAACTTCGGGTTTGTTCATTTTTGGCGAATTGCTAGTCTAATTCAATTGGAATCGACCCAATTAAAAGTGGGTTTAAATTTCATGATAACTTCAGGTTTGTTCTTTTTTTGCGAATTGCTAGTCTAATTCGATTGGAATCGAGCCAAAGAAAAGTGGGTTTTGATTTCTTGATAACTTCGGGCTTGTTCGTTTTTGGCAAATTGCTAGTCTAATTCTATTGGAATCGAGCCAATGAAAAGTGGTTTTTGATTAATTATCAGTTCGGATTTGTATATTTTTAGCGAATAGCTAGTCTAATTCGATAGGAATCGAGCCATTGAAAAGTGGTTTTTGATTTCAGGATAACTTTCTGTTTGTTCATTTTTGGCGAATTGCTAGTCTAATTCGATTGCAATCGAGCCAATGTAAAGTGGCTTTTGATTTCATGATAACTTCGGGCTTGTTTGTTTTTGGAGAATTGCTAGTCTAATTCGATTAGAATCAAGCCAACGAAAAGTAGGCTATGATTTCATGATAACTTCGGGTTTGTTCATTTTTGAGGAATTGCTAGTCTAATTCGATTGGAATCGAGCCAATGAAAAGTGGTTTTTGATTTCATGATAACTATGGGTTTGTTATCTTTTGTCGAACTGCTAGTCTAATTTGATTGGAATTGAGCCAATGAAAAGTGGTTTCTAATTTCAAGATTACTTCGGGGTTGTTATTTTTAAGCGAGTTGGTAGTCTAATTCGATTGGAATCGAGCCAATGAAAAGTGATTTTTGATTTAACGATGACTTCGGGTTTGTTCAATTTTGGCGAATTGCTCATCTAATTCGATTAGAATCAAGCCAATGAAAAGTGGTTTTTGATTTCATGATCACTTCGGATTTGTTTGTTTTTGGTGAATAGCTACTCTAATTTGATTGGAATCGAGCCAATGAAAAGTGGTTTTTGATTTCATGGTAAATTCGGGTTTGTTCGTTTTGGCGAATTGCTAGTCTAATTCGATTGGAAACGACCCAATTAAAAGTGGGTTTTGACTTCATGGGAACTTTGGGTTTGTTCTCTTTTTTGTGAATTGCTAGTCTATTTCGATTGGAATCTAGCCAGAGAAAAGTGGTTTTTGATTCATCATCAGTTCAGATTTTTTTATTTTTGGCTTATAGCTAGTCTAATTCGATTAGAATCGAGCCATTTGAAAAGTGGTTTTTGATTTCATGATAACTTTCTATTTGTTCATTTTTGACGAATTGCTAGTCTAATTCGATTGCAATCGAGCCAATGAAAAGTGGCTTTTGATTTCATGATAACTTCGGGCTTATTCGTTTTTGGAGAATTGCTAGTCTAAATCGATTAGAATCAAGCCAATGAAAAGTGGGCTACTATTTCATGATAACTTCGGGTTTGTTCATTTTTGGCGAATTACTAGTCTAATTCGATTGGAATCGAGCCAATGAAAAGTGGTTTTTGATTTCATGATAAGTTTAGGTTTGTTTGTTTTTGGGGAATAGATAGTCTAATTCGATGGTAATCGAGCTAATGAAAAGTGGTTTTTGATTTCATGATAACTTCCTATTTGTTAGTTTTTGGTGAATTCATAGTCTAAATCGATTGGAATCGAGCCCAAGAAAAGTGTTTTTTGATTTCATGATCAGTTCGGGTTTGTTTATTTTTGGCGAATAGCTAGTCTAATTGGATTGGAATCGAGCCAATGAAAAGTAATTTTTGATTTCATGATAACTTCCTATTTGTTCATTTTTAGCGAATTGCTAGTCTAATTCGATTGGAATCGAGCCAATGAAAAGTGGCTTTTGATTTCATGATAACATTGGGTTTGTTTGTTGTTTTAGAATTGCTAGTCTAATTCGATTAGAATCAAGCCAACGAAAAGGGGTCTTTGATTTCATGATAACTTCGGGTTTGTTCGTTTTTGGTGAATTGCTAGTCTAATTCGATTGGAATCGACCCAATGAAAAGTGGGTTTTGATTTAAAGTAACTTCGGTTTGTTCTTTTTTGGTGAGTTGCAAGTCTAATTCGATTGGAATTCAGCCAATGAAAAGTGGTATTTGATTTCATGATAACTTCGGGTTGGTTAGTTTTTTGCGAACTGCTTGTATAATTCGATTGGAATCGAGCCAATGAAAAGTGGTTTTTCATTTCATGATTACTTTGGGCTTGTTTGTTTTTGGCAATTGCTAGTCTAATTCGACCGGAATCGAGCCAGCGAAAAGTGGTTTTTGATTTCATGATGACTTCAGGTTTGTTCGTTTATTACGAATTGCTAGTCTAATTCGATTGGACTCGAGCCAATGAAGAGTGACTTTTGATTTCATGATAACTTCGGGTTTGTTCGTTTATGGCGAATAGCTAGTCTAATTCCATTGGAATCGAGCCAATGAAATGTGGCTTTTTTATTTCATGATAACTTCGGGTTTTTTCGTTCTGGCGAATTGGTAGTGTAATTCGATTGGAATCGAGCCATTGAAAATTAGTTTGTGATTTCATGAAAACTTCAAGTTTGTTCATTTTTTTGAATTGGCAGTGTAATTCGATTGTAATTGAGCCAATAAAAAGTGGTTTTTGATTTCATGATAACTTCAAGTTTGTTCGTTTTTGGCGAATCGCTAGTCTAATTCGATCGGAATTGAGCCAATGAAAGCTGGCTTTTGATTTCATGATAACTTCGGGTTTGTTCATTTTTGACGAATTGGTAGTGTAATCCGATTGGAATCGAGCCAATGAAATGTGGTTTGCGATTTCATGATAACTTCATGTTTATTCATTTTTGGCGAATTGCTAGTCTAATTCGATTGGAATCGAGCCAATGAAAAGTGGTCTTTGATTTCATAATAACTTCGGGTTTGTTCGTTTTTGGCGAATTGCTAGTCTAATTCGATTGGAATCGACCTAATGAAATATGGGTTTTGATTTCATGAAAGCTTCGGGTTTGTTCTTTTTTGGCGAATTGCTAGTCTAATTCGATTGGAATCGAGCCAAAGAAAAGTGATTTTTGATATCATGATAACTTCGGGTTTTATCATTTTTGGGGAATTGCTAGTCTAATTCGATTGGAATCGAGCCAAAAAAAAGTGATTTTTGATTTCATGATGACTTCGTCTTTGTTCGTTTTAGGCGAATTGCTAGTCTAGGTCGATTGGAGTCGAGCAAAAGAAAAGTGGTTTTTGATTTCATGATAACTTTGGGTTTGTTTATTTTTGGCGACTTGCTAGTCTAATTCGATTGGAATCGAGCCATTGAAAAGTGGCTTTTGATTTCATGATAATTTCGAGTTTGTTTGTTTTTGGCGAATTGCTAGTTTAATTCAATTGGAATCGAGCCAACGAAAAGTGGTTTTTGATTTCATGATGACTTCAGGTTTGTTCATTTTTTGTGAATTCTAGTCTAACTCCATTAGAATCGAGACAATGAAGAGTGGTTTTTAATTTCATGATAACTTCGTGTTTGTTCGTTTGTGCCGAATAGCTAGTCTAATTCAATTGGAATCGAGCCAATGAAAAGTGGTTTTTGATATCATGATAACTTCGGGTTTGTTCATTTTTGACGAATTGCTAGTCTAATTCGATTGGAATCGACCTAATGAAAAGTGGGTTTTGATTTCATGATAACTTTGGGTTTTTTCTTTTTTGGCAAACTGCTAGTCTAATTCAATTGGAATTGAGCCAATGAAAAGTGATTTCGGATTTCATGATAACTTTGGGTTTTTTCATTTTTGACGAATTACTAGTCTAATTCGATTGGAATCGACCCAATGAAAAGAGGATTTTGATTTCATGATAACTTCGGGTTTGTTCGTTTTTGGCGAATTGCTAGGATAATTCAATTGGAATCGAACCAATGAAAAGTGGGTTTTGATTTCATGATAACTTCGGGTTTGTTCGTTTTTGGCGAATTGCTAGGATAATTCAATTGGAATCGAACCAATGAAAAGTGGGTTTTGATTTCATGATAACTCTAGGTTTGTTCATTTTGGCTAATTGGTAGTCTAATTCGATAGGAATCGAGCCAACGAAATGTGGCTTTTTATTTTATGATAACTTCAAATTTGTTCGTTTTTGGCGAATTTGAAGTGTAATTCAATTGGAATCGAGCCAATGAAAAGTGATTTTTGATTTCATGATAACTTCAGGTTTGTTCATTTTTGGCGAATCGCTAGTCTAATTCGATTGGAATCGAACCAATGAAAAGTGGGTTTTGATTTCATGATAACTTCGGGTTTTTTCATTTTGGCGAATTCCAAGTCTAATTCGATTGGAATCGAGCCAATTAAAAGTGGCTTTTGATTTCATGATAACTTCGGGTGTGTTCATTTTTTGCGAATTGCTAGTCTAATTCGATAGGAATTGAGCCTACAAAAAGTGGTACTTGATTTCACGATAACTTCGGGTTTGTTAGTTTTTTGTGAACTGCTAGTCTAATTCGATTGGAATCGAACCAATGAAAAGTGGTTTTTCATTTCATGATAACTTTGGGTTGTTTGTTTTTAGCGAATTGCTAGTCTAAATCGACCGGAATCGAGCCAGGAAAAAGTGATTTTTGATTTCATGATGAGTTCGGGTTTGTTCATTTTTTTCGAATTACTAGTTTAATTCGATTGGAATTGAACCAATGAAGAGTAGCTTTTGATTTCGTGATAACTTCGGGTTTGTTCATTTTTGGCGAATAGCTAGTCTAATTCCATTGGAATCGTGCCAATAAAATGTGGCTTTTTTATTCCATGATAACTTCGGGTTTTTTCATTTTTGGCAAATTGGTATTGTAATTCGATTGGAATCGAGCCATTGAAAATTAGTTTGTGATTTCATGAAAACTTCAGGTTCGTTCGTTTTTGGCGAATTGGTAGTGTAATTCGATTGTAATCGAGCCAACGAAAAGTGGCTTTTGATTTCATGATAACTTCAAGTTTGTTCGTTTTTGGCGAATCGCTGGTCTAATTCGATCGGAATCGAGCCAATCAAAAGTGGCTTTTAATTTCATGATAACTTCGGGTTTGTTCATTTTTTGGCGGATTGGTATTGTAATTTGATTGGAATCGAGACAATGAAAAGTGATTTGTGATTTCATGATAACTTCAGGTTTGTTCATTTTTGGGGAATTGCTAGTCTAATTCGATTAGAATCGAGCCAATGAAAAGTGGTCTTTAATTTCATGATAACTTCGAGTTTGTTCGTTTTTGGCGAATTGCTAGTCTAATTCGATTGGAATCAACCCAATGAAATGTGGGTTTTGATTTCATGATGACTTCGTCTTTGTTCTTTTAGGCGAATTGCTAGTCTAGGTCGATTGGAGTCGAGCCAATGCAAAGTGGTTTTTGATTTCATGATAACTTTGGGTTTGTTTGTTTTTGGCGAATTGCTAGTCTAATTCGATTGGAATCGAACCAATGAAAACTGGTCTTTGATTTCATGATAACTTCGGGTTTGTTCGTTTTTGGCGAATTGCTAGTCTAAATGTGGGTTTTGATTTCATGAAGGCTTCGGGTTTGTTCTGTTTTGGCGAATTACTAGTCTAATTCGATTGGAATCGAGCCAAAGAAAAGTGGTTTTTGATATCATGATAACTTCGGGCTTGTTCGTTTTTGGCGAATTGCTAGTCTAATTCGATTGGAATTGAGCCAAAGAAAAGTGGTTTTCGATTTCATGATGACTTCATCTTTGTTCGTTTTTGGCGAATTGCTAGTCTAGGTCGATTGGAATCGAGCCAATGAAAAGTGGTTTTTGATTTCATAATAACTTTGGGTTTGTTTGTTTTGGGCGAATAGCTAGTCTAATTCGATTGGAATCCAGCCAATGAAAAGTGGCTTTTGATTTCATGATAATTTCGAGTTTGTTCGTTTTTGGCGAATTGTTAGTCTAATTCGATTGGAATCGAGGCAATGAAAAGTGATTTTTGATTTACTGATGACTTCGGGTTTTTTCATTTTTTGTGAATTGCTAGTCTAATTCGATTGGAATCGAGCCAATGAAGAGTGGTTTTTAATTTCATGATAGCTTCGGGTTTGTTCATTTTTGGCGAATAGCTAGTCTAATTCCATTGGAATCGAGCCAATGAAAAGTGGTCTTTGATTTCATGATAACTTCGGCTTTGTTCATTTTTGGTGAACTGCTTGTCTAATTCGATTGGAATCGACCCAATGATATGTGGGTTTTGATTTCATGAAAGCTTCGGGTTTGTTCTTTTTTGGCGAATTGCTAGTCTAATTCGATTGGAATCGAGGCAAAGAAATGCGGTTTTTGATATCATGATAACTTCGGGCTTGTTCATTTTTGGCGAGTTGCTTGTCTAAATCGATTGGAATCGAGCCAGAGAAAAGTGGTTTTTGATTTCATGATGACTTCGTCTTTGTTCGTTTTTGGCGAATTGCTAGTCTAGGTCGATTGGAGTCGAGCCAATGAAAAGTGGTTTTTGATTTCGCGATAACTTTGGGTTTGTTTGTTTTTGGCAAATGGCTAGTCTAATTCGATTGGAATCGAGCCAATGAAAAGTGGCTTTTGATTTCATGATAATTTTGGGTTTGTTTGTTTTTGGCGAATTGCTAGTCTAATTCGATTAGAGTCGAGCAAACGAAAAGTGGTTTTCGATTTCATGATGACTTCGGGTTTGTTCGTTTTTAGCGAATTGCTAGTCTAATTCGATTGGAATCGACCCAATGAGATGTGGGTTTTGATTTCATGAAAGCTTCGAGTTTGTTCTTTTTTGGCGAATTGCTAGTCTAATTCGATTGGAATCGAGGCAAAGAAAAGTGGTTTTTGATATCATGATAACTTCGGGCTTGTTCATTTTTAATTCGATCGGAATCGAGCCAAAGAAAAGTAGTTTTTGATTTCATGATGACTTCGTTTTTGTTCATTTTTCGCGAATTACTAGTCTAGGTCGATTGGAGTCGAGCCAATGAAAAGTTGTTTTTGATTTCATGATAACTTTGGGTTTGTTTGTTGTTGGCGAATAGCTAGTCTAATTCGATTGGAATCAAGCCAATGAAAAGTAGCTTTTGATTTCATGGTAATTTCGAGTTTGTTCATTTTTGGCGAATTGCTAGTCTAATTCGATTGGAATCGAGCCAACGAAAAGTCGTTTTTCATTTCATGATGACTTCGAGTTTGTTCATTTTTTATGAATTGCTAGTCTAATTCGATTGGAATCGAACCAATGAAGAGCTGTTTTTAATTTCATGATAACTTCGGGTTTGTTTATTTTTGGCGAATAGCTAGTCTAATTCCATCGGAATCGAGCCAATGAAAAGTGGTTTTTGATATCATGATAACTTCGGATTTTTTCGTTTTTGGCGAATTGCTAGTCTAATTTGATTGGAATCGACCTATTGAAAAGTGGGTTTTGATTTCATGATAACTTTGGGTAGGTTCTTTTTTGGCAAACTGCTAGTCTAATTCAATTGGAATCGAGCCAATGGAAAGTGATTTTTGATTTCATGATAACTTTGGGTTTTTTCGTTTTTCGCGAATTACTAGTCTAATTGAATTGGAATCGAGCCAATGAAAAGTAGTTTTTAATTACATGATAACTTCGGGTTTGATCATTTTCGGCGAATTGCTAGTCTATTTCGATTGGAATGGAGCCAATGAAAAGTGGTTTTTG
>NW_019237361.1:167300-183500 GCF_002742605.1 Olea europaea var. sylvestris | reverse complement strand
ATTGGAATCGAGCCAATGAAAAGTGATTTTTGATATTATGATAACTTCGAGTTTGTTCGTTTTTGGCGAATTGCTAGTCTAATTCGAATGGAATTGACCCAATGAAAAGTGAGTTTTGATTTCATGATAACTTCGAGTTTGTTCTTTTTTGGCATACTGCTAGTCTAATTCAATTGGAATCAAGCCAATGAAAAGTGATTTTTGATTTCATGATAACTTTGGGTTTTTCATTTTTGGCGAATTGCTAGTCTAATTCGGTTGGAATCGACCCAATGAAAAGAGGGTTTTGATTTCATGATAACTTCGGGTTTGTTCGTTTTTAGCGAATTGCTAGGCTAATTCGATTGGAATCGAACCAATAAAAAGTGGGTTTTGATTTCATGATAACTCTAGGTTTGTTCATTTTGGCAAATTGCTGGTCTAATTTGATAGGAATGGAGCCAATGAAAAGTGGCTTTTTATTTTATGATAACTTCGGGTTTGCTCATTTTTAGTAAATTGGTAGTGTAATTCAATTGGAATCGAGCCAATGAAAAGTGGTTTTTGATTTCATGATAACTTCAAGTTTGTTCGTTTTTGGCAAATCGCTAGTCTAATTCGATTGGAATCGAACCAATGGAAAGGGGGTTTTGATTTCATGATAACTTCGGGATTTTTCATTTTGGTGAATTCCCAGTCTAATTCGATTGGAATCGACCAACGAAAAGTGGCTTTTGATTTCATGATAACTTCGGGTGTGTTTGTTTTTTAGGAATTGCTACTCTAATTCAATTGGAATCGAGCCTACGAAAAGTGGTACTTGATTTCATGAAAACTTCGGGATTGTTAGATTTTAGCGAACTGCTAGTCTGATTTGATTGGAATCGAGCCAATGAAAAGTGGTTTTTCATTCCATGATCACTTTGGGCTTGTTCATTTTTGGCGAATTGCTAGTCTAATTCGACCGTAATCGAGCTAACGAAAAGTGGTTTTTGATTTCATTATGACTTCGGGTTTGTTCTTTTTTGCGAATTGCTAGTCTAATTCGATTGGAATCGAGCAAATAAAGAGTGGCTTTTGATTTTATGATAACTTTGGGTTTGTTCGTTTTTGGTGAATAGCTAGTCTAATTCCATTGGAATCGAGCCAATGAAATGTGCCTTTTTTTATTTCATGATAAATTCGGTTTTTTTCATTTTTGGCTAATTGGTAGTGTAATTCGATTGGAATCGAGCCATTGAAAATTAGTTTGCGATTTTTTGAAAACATCAGGTTTGTTCATTTTTGGCGAATTGGTAGTGTAATTCGATTGTAATCAAGCCAATGAAAATTGGTTTTTGATTTTATGATAACTTCAAGTTTGTTCGTTTTGGCGAATCGCTAGTCTAATTCGATCGGAATCGAGCCAATGAAAGGTGGCTTTTGATTTCATGATAACTTCGGGTTTGTTCATTTTTGGCGAATTGGTATTGTAATTCGATTGGACTCGAGCAAATGAAAAGTGATTTGTGATTTCATGATAACTTCAGGTTTGTTCATTTTTGGCGAATTGTTAGTCTAATTCGATTGGAATCGAGCCAATGAAAAGTGGTCTTTGATTTCATGATAACTTCGGGTTTGTTCGTTTCTTACGAATTGCTAGTCTAATTCGATTGGAATCGGCCCAATGAAATGTGGGTTTTGATTTCATGAAAGCTTCGGGTTTGTTCTTTTTTGGCGAATTGCTAGTGTAATTTGATTGGAATCGAGCCAAAGAAAAGTGGTTTTTGATATAATGATAACTTTGGGCTTGTTCATTTTGGCGAATTGATAGTCTAATCGATTGGAATTGAGCCAAAGAAAAGTGGTTTTTGATTTCATGATGACTTAGTCTTTGTTCATTTTTGGCGAATTGCTAGTCTAGGTCGAATGGAATCGAGCCAATGAAAAGTTGTTTTGATTTCATGATAACTTTGGGTTTGTTTATTTTTGGCGAATAACTAGTCTAATTCGATTCAAATCGAGCCAATGAAAAGTGGCTTTTGATTTCATGATAATTTCAGGTTTGTTCATTTTTTGGCGAATTGCTAGGCTGATTCGATTGGAATCGAGCCAACGAAAAGTGGTTTTTGATTTCATGATGACTTCGGGTTTGTTCGTTTTTTGTGAATTGCTAGTCTAATTCGATTGGAATCGAGCCAATGAAGAGTAGGTTTTGATTTCATGATAATTTCGGGTTTGTTCATTTTTGGCGAATTGCTAATCTAATTTGATTGGAATCGAGCCAATGAAAAGTGGTTTTTCATTTCGTGATAACTTTCGATTTGTCCATTTTTGGCGAATCACTAATCTAATTCGATTGGAATCGTGCAAATGAAAAGTTGGTTTCGATTTCATGATAACTTCGGGCTTGTTCATTTTTTGCGAATTGCTAGTCTAATTCGATTGCAATCGAGCTAATGAATGGTGGTTTTTGATTTCATGATAACTTCGGGTCTGTTCATTTTTGGGAAATTGCTAATCTAATTAGATTGGAATCGAGCCAATAGAAAGTGGTTTTGATTTCTTGATAACTTTCAATTTGTTCATTTTTTATGAATTGCTAGTCTAATTCGATAGGAATCGAGCCAATGAAAATTGGTTTTGATTTCATGATAACTTTGGGTTTGTTCATTTTTGGTGAATTGCTAGTCTAATTCGATTGGAATCGAGCCAATGAAAAGTGGTTTTTGATTTCATGACAACTATGGGTTTGTTTATTTTTGGCTAATCGCTATTCTAATTTGATTGGAATTGAGCCTATGAAAAGTGGTTTTTGATTTCATGATAACTTCGGGTTTGATCATTTTTGGCGAGTCGCTAGTCTAATTCGATTGGAATCGAGCCAATGAAAAGTGGGTTTTAATTTTATGATAACTTCTGGTTTTTTCGTTTTGGCGAATTGCTAGTCTAATCCAATTGGAATCGAGCCAAGAAAAGTGGCTTTTGATTTCATGATAACTTTAGATGTGTTCGTTTTTTACGAATTGCTAGTGTAATTTGATTGGAATCGAGCCATGGAAAAGTGGTTTTTGATTTCATGATCACTTTGAGTTTGTTCATTTTTGGCAAATTGCTAGTCTAATTCAATTGGAATCGAGCCTATGAAAAGTGGTTTTTAATTTCATGAAAACTTCTTGTTTGTTTGTTTTTGGCGAATTGCTAGTCTAATTCCGATTTGTCCTTCTTTGGTGAATTTCTAGTTTAATTCGATTGGAATCGAGGCAAAGAAAAGTGGGTTTTCATTTCATGATAACTTCGGGTTTGTTCGTTTCGGCGAATCGCTAGTTTGATTTGATTGGAATCGAGCCAATGAAAAGTGGCTTTTGATTTCATGAAAACTTCGGGTTTGTTCTTTTTGGTGAATTGGCAGTGTAATTCGATTGGAATCGGGCCAATGAAAAGTTGTTTGTGATTTGTGATAACTTCAGGTTCGTTCATGTTTGGCGAATTACTAGTCTAATTTGAATGGAATCGAACCAATGGAAAGTGGGTTTTGATTTCATGATAACTTCGAGCTTGTTCGTTTTGGCGAATTGCTAGTCTAATTCGATTGGAATCGAGCCAATGATAAGAGGTTTTTGATTTCATGATATTTTCGGGTTTGTTCCTTTTCTGCGAATTGCTAGTCTAATTCGATTGGAATCAAGCCCAAGAAAAGTGGGTTTTGATTTCATGGTAACTTCGGGCTTGCTCGTTTTTTGCAAATTGCTAGTCTAATTCTATTGAAATCGAGCCAATGAAAAGTGGTTTTTGATTCATCATCAGTTCGGGTTTGTTTGTTCTTGGCGAATAGCTAGTCTAATTCGATTGCAATCGAACCATTGAAAAGTGATTTTTGGTTTCGTGATAACTTCCTGTTTGTACGTTTTTGGCGAATTGCTAGTCTAATTCGATTGTAATCGACCCAATGAAAATTGGCTTTTGATTTCATGATAATTTCAGGCTTGTCTGTTTTTGGAGAATTACTAGTCTAATTCGATTAGAATCAAGCCAATGAAAAGTGGGCTATGGTTTCATGGTAACTTCGGGTTTGTTCATTTTTGGCGAATTGCTAGTCTAATTCGATTGGAATCGAACCGATGAAAAGTGGTTTTTGATTTCATGATCAGTTCGGGTTTTTTGTTTTTAGCGAATAGCTAGTCTAATTCGATGGGAATCAAGCCAATGAAAAGTGGTTTTTGAATTCATGATAACTTCCTGTTTGTTTGTTTTTGGTGAATTGATAGTCTAATTCGATTGGAATCGAGCCCAAGAATAGTGGTATTTGATTTCATGATCAGTTCGGGTGTGTTTGTTTTTGGCGAATATCTAGTCTAATTCGATTGGAATCGAGCCAATGAAAAGTGATTTTTGATTTCACGATAACTTCTTGTTTGTTCGTTTTTAGCGAATTGCTGGTCGAATTCGATTGGAATTGAGCCAATGAAAAGTGGCTTTTGATTTCATGATAACATTGGGTTTTTTTTTTTTTGTAGAATTGCTAGTCTAATTTGAATTGAATCTAGCCAACGAAAAGTGGGCTTTGATATCATGATAACTTTAGGTTTGTTCGTTTTTGGCGAATTGCTAGTCTAATTCGATTGGAATCGACCTAATGAAAGGTGGGTTTTGATTTAAAGCAACTTCGGTTTGTTCTTTTTTAGCGAGTTTCTAGTCTAATTCGATTGGAATCGAGCCAATGAAAAGTGGTATTTGATTTCATGATAACTTTGGGTTTGTTTGTTTTTGACGAACTGCTAGTCTAATTCGATTGGAATCGAGCCAATGAAAAGTGGTTTTTCATTTCATGATAACTTTGGGCTTCTTTGTTTTTGGCGAATTGCTAGTCTAATTCGACTGGAATTGACCAAGCGAAAAGCGGTTTTGATTTCATGATGACTTCGGGTTTGTTCATTTTTTACGAATTGCTAGTCTAATTCGATCGGAATCGAACCAATGAAAAGTGGCTTTTGATTTCATGATAACTTCGGGCTTGTTCATTTTTGGCGAATTGGTATTGTGATTCGATTGGAATCGAGCCAATGAAAAGTGGTTTGTGATTTCATGATAACTTCAGGTTTGTTCATTTTTGGCGAATTTCTAGTCTAATTCGATTGGAATCGAGCCAAAGAAAATTGGTTTTTTATTTCATGATAACTTCGGGCTTGTTCGTTTTTGGCGAATTGCTAGTCTAATTCAATTGGAATTGAACCAAAGAAAAGTGGTTTTTGATTTCATGATGACTTCTTCTTTGTTCGTTATTGGTGAATTGCTAGTCTAGTTTGATTGGAATCGAGACAATGAAAAGTGATTTTTGATTTTATGATAACTTTGGGTTTGTTTGTTTTTGGCGAATAGGTGGTCTAATTCGATTGGAATCGTTCCAATGAAAAGTGGCATTTGATTTCATGATAGTTTCGGGTTTGTTCATTTTTGGCGAATTACTAGTCTTATTCGATTGGAATCGAGCCAACGAAAAGTGGTTTTTGGTTTCATGATGACTTCGGGTTTGTTTGTTTTTTGTGAATTGCCAGTCTAATTCTATTGGAATCGAACCAATGAAGAGTGGTTTTTAATTTGATGATAATTGGAATCGAAACAATGAAGAATGGTTTTTAATTTCATGATAACTTCGGGTTTATTCATTTTTGGTGAATAGCTAGTCTAATTCCATTTGAATCGAGTCAATGAAAAGTGGTTTTTGATATCATGATAACTTCGGGTTTGTTCGTTTTTGGCGAATTACTAGTCTAATTCGATTGGATGGAATCGACCTAATGAAAAGTGGTTTTTGATTTCATGATAACTTCGGGTTTGTTTCTTTTTGGCAAACTGCTAGTGTAATTCAATTGGAATCAAGCCAATGAAAAGTATTTTTGATTTCATGATAACATTGGGTTTGTTCGTTTTTGGGAAATTGCTAGTCTAATTCGATTGGAATCGACCCAATGAAAAGAGGGTTTTGATTTCATGATAACTTCGGGTTTGTTTGTTTTTTGGCGAATTGCTAGGCTAATCCGATTGGAATCGAACCAATGAAAACTGGGTTTTGATTTCATGATAACTCTAGGCTTGTTCATTTTTGCGAATTGCAAGTCTAATTCGATAGGAATCGAGCCGACAAAAAGTGGCTTTTTATTTTATGATAACTTTGGGTTTGTTCATTTTTGGCGAATTGGTAGTGTAATTCAATTGGAATCGAGCCAATGAAAAGTGATTTTTGATTTCATGACAACTTCAAGTTTGTTCGGTTTTGGCGAATCGCTAGTCCCATTCGATTGGAATCGAGCCAATGAAAAGTGGGTTTTGATTTCATGATAACTCCTGGTTTTTTCATTTTGGCGAATTCCTACTCTAATTCGATTGGAATTGAGCCAATGAAAAGTGGCTTTTGATTTCATGATAACTTCGGGTGTGTTCATTTTTTGCGAATTGCTAGTCGAATTCGATTAGAATCGAGCCTACGAAAAGTAGTTTTTGATTTCATGATAACTTCGGGTTTGTTCATTTTTGGCGAATTGCTAATCTAATTCGATTGGAATCGAGCCAATCAAAAGTGGTTTTTCATTTCATGATAACTTTGGGTTTGTCCATTTTTGGCGAATCGCTAGTCTTATTCGATTGGAATCGAGCCAATGAAAAGTGGCTTTTGATTTCATGATAACTTCGGGCTTGTTCTTTTTTGCGAATTTCTAGTCTAATTCGATTGCAATAGAGCTAATGAATAATATTTTTTGAATAGTAGTTTTTGATTTCATGATAACTTCGGGTTTGTTCATTTTTGGGAAATTGCTAATCTAATTTGATTGGAATCGAGCCAATGGAAAGTGGTTTTTGATTTCTTGATAACTTCCGATTTGTTCTTTTTGACGAATTGCTAGTCCAATTCGATAGGAATCGAGCCAATGAAAGTGGTTTGATTTCATGATAACTTCGGGTTTGTTCGTTTTTGGCGTATTGCAAGTCTAATTCGATTGGTATCGAGCCAATGAAAAGTGATTTTTGATTTCATGACAACTATGGGTTTGTTTGTTTTTGGGGAATTGTTATTCTAATTCGATTGTAATCGAGCCTATGAAAAGTGGTTTTTGATTTCATGATAACTTCGGGTTTGTTCATTTTTGGCGAGTCGCTAGTCTAATTCGATTGGAATCGAACCAATGAAAAATGGGTCTTGATTTCATGATAAGTTCTGATTTTTTCGTTTTGTCGAATTGCTAGTCTAATTCGATTGGAATCGAGACAATGAAAAGTGGCTTTGGATTTCATGATAACTTCAGGTGTGTTCATTTTTTTACGAATTGCTAGTGTAATTCGATTGGAATCAAGCCATGGAAAAGTAGTTTTGATTCCATGATCACTTTGGGTTTGTTCATTTTTGGTGAATTGCTAGTCTAATTCAATTGGAATCGAGCCTATGAGAAGTGGTTTTTGATTTCATGAAAACTTCCTGTTTGTTTGTTTTTGGCAAATTGCTAGTCTAATTCGGGTTTGTCCTTTTTTGACGAATTGTAGTCTAATTCGATTGGAATCGAGCCAAAGAAAAGTGGGTTATGATTTCATGATAACTTCGGGTTTGTTCATTTTGGCGAATCGCTAGTCTGATTCGATTGGAATCGAGTCAATGAAAATTGGCTTTAGATTTCATGATAAATTCGGGTTTGTTCGTTTTTGGTGAATTGGTAGTGTAATTTGATTGGAATCGAGCCAATGAAAAGTGGTTTGTGATTTCATGATAACTTCAGGTTCGTTCGTGTTTGGCGAATTGCTAGTCCAATTCGAATGGAATCGAACCAATGAAAAGTGGGTTTTGATTTCATGATAACTTCAGGTTTGTTCATTTAGGCGAATTGCTAGTCTAATTCGATTGGAATCGAGCCAATAATAAGTGGCTTTTGATTTCATGACAACTTCGGGTTTGTTCCTCTTTTGCGAATTGCTAGTCTAATTCGATTAGAATCGAGCCAAAGAAAAGTTGGTTTTGATTTCATGATAACTTCGAGCTTGTTCGTTTTTGGCAAATTGCTAGTCTAATTCTATTGGAATCGAGCCAATGAAAAGTGGTTTTTAATTCATCATCAGTTCGGGTTTGTTTGTTTTTGACGAATAGCTAGTCTAATTCGATTGGAATCGAGCCATTGAAAAGTGGCTTTTGATTTCATAATAACTTCCTGTTTGTTTGTTTTTGGCGAATCGCTAGTCTAATTCGATTGCAATCAAGCCAATGAAAAGTGGCTTTTCATTTCATGATAATTTCGGGCTTGTTTGTTGTTGAAGAATTGCTAGTCTAATTCGATTAGAATCAAGCCAATGAAAAGTGGGCTATGATTTCATGATAACTTCGGGTTTGTTCGTTTTTGGCGAATTGCTAGTCTAATTCGATTGGAATCGAGCCGATGAAAAGTGGTTTTTGATTTCATGATCAGTTCGGGTTTGTTTTTGGTGAATAGCTAGTCTAATTCGATGGGAATCGATCCAATGAAAAGTGATTTTTTATTCCATGATAACTTCCTGTTTGTTCGTTTTTGGTGAATTGCTAGTCTAATTCGATTGGAATCGAGCCAATGAAGAGTGGCTTTTGATTTCATGATAACTTCAGGTTTGCTCATTTTTGGTTAATAGCTAGTCTAATTCCATTGAAATCGAGCCAATGAAATGTGGCTTTTTTATTTCATGATGACTTCGGATTTTTTTACTTTTGGCGAATTGGTACTGTAATTCGATTGGAATCGAACAATTGAAAATTAGTTTGTGATTTCATGAAAACTTCAGGTTTGTTCATTTTTGGCGAATTGGTAGTGTAATTCGATTGTAATCGAGCCAATGAAAAGTAGTTTTTGATTTCATGATAACTTCAACTTTGTTCATTTTTGGCGAATCGCTAGTCTAATTCGATCGGAATTGAGCCAACGAAAAGTGGCTTTGGATTTCATGATAACTTTGGGTTTGTTCATTTTTGGCGAATTGGTATTATAATTCGATTGGAATCGAGCCAATGAAAAGTGGCTTGTGATTTCATGATAACTTCTGGTTTGTTCATTTTTGGCGAATTGCTAGTCTAATTCGACTGGAATCGAGCCAATGAAAAGTGGTCTTTGATTTCATGATAACTTCGGGTTTGTTCATTTTTGGCAAATTGCTAGTCTAATTCGATTGGAATCGACCCAATGAAATGTGGGTTTTGATTTCATGAAAGCTTCGAGTTTGTTCTTTTTTGGCGAATTGCTAGTCTAATTTGATTGGAATCGAGCCAATGAAAAGTGACTTTTGATTTCATGATAATTTAGGGTTTGCTCATTTTTGGCGAATAGCTAGTCTAATTCCATTGGAATCGAGCCAACGAAAAGTGGTTTTTGATTTGATGATGACTTTTGGTTTTTTGGTTTTGGCGAATTGCTACTCTAATTCGATTGGAATCGAGTCAATGAAAAGTGGTTTTTGATTTCATGATAACTTCGAGTTTCTTTGTTTTTGGCTAATTGCTAGTCTAATTGGATTGGAATCGAGACAATGAAAAGTGGTTTTTGGTTTCATGATACTTTCGGGTTTGTTTGTTACTGGAGATTTGGTAGTCTAATTCGATTGGAATTGACCCAATTGAAAGTGGGTTTTGATTTCACGATAACTTCTGGTTTGTTCTTTTTTGGTGAATTACTAGTCTAATTCGATTTGAATCGATCCAATGAAAAGTGGTTTTTGATTTCATTATAACTTCGGGTTTGTTAGTTTTTAGCGCGTTGCTAGTCAAATTCGATTGGAATCGAGCCACTAAAAAGTGCTTTCTGATTTCATGATATCTTCGTGCGTGATCGTGTTTGACGAGTCGCTAGTCTAATTCGATTGGAGTCGAGCCAGTAAAAAGTGATTTTTGATTTCATGACAACTTCAGGCTTGTTGATTTTTGACGAATTGCTAATCTTTTTCGATTGGAATCGCACCAATGAAAAAGTGGTTTTTGATTTCATGATGACTTCGGGTTTGTTCGGGTCGGCGAATAGCTAGTTTAATTCGATAGGAATCAAGCCAATGAAAAGTGGCTTCTGATTTCATGATAACTTCGAATGTGTTCATTTTTTGCGAATTGCTAGTCTAATTCGATTGGAATCGAGCTAATGAATTTGGTTTTTGATTTCATGATAACTTCAGGTCTGTTCATTTTTGGGAAATTGCTAATCTAATTTGATTGGAATCGATCCAATGAAAAGTGGTTTTTGATTTCTTGATAACTTTCGATTTGTTCATTTTTGACGAATTGTTTGTCTAATTCGATAAGAATCGAGCCAATGAAAAGTGGTTTTGATTTCATGATAACTTCGTGTTTGTTCGTTTTTGGCGAATTGCAAGTCTAATTCGATTGGAATCGAGCCAATGAAAAGTGGTTTTTAATTTCATGATAACTTTGGGTTTGTTTTTTTTTGGCGAATTGATATTCTAATTCGATTGGAATCGAGCCAATGAAAAGTGGTTTTTGATTTCTTGATAACTTCGGGTTTGTTTATTTTTGGTGAGTCGCTAGTCTAATTCGATTGGAATTGAACCAATGAAAAGTGGGGTTTGATTTCATGATAACTTCTGGTTTTTTCGTTTTGGGGAATTGCTAGTCTAATTCGATCGGAGTCGAGCCAATGAAAAGTGGCTTTTGATTTCATGATAACTCCAGGTGGGTTCATTTTTTGCAAATTGCTTGTATAATTCGATTGGAATCGAGCCATGGAAAAGTGGTTTTTGTTTTCATGATCACTTTGGGTTTGTTCATTTTTGGCGAATTGCTAGTCTAATTCGATTGGAATCGAGCCAATGAAAAGTGGCTTTTGATTTCATGATAACTCCAGGTGGGTTCATTTTTTGCAAATTGCTTGTGTAATTCGATTGGAATCGAGCCATGGAAAAGTGGTTTTTGTTTTCATGATCACTTTGGGTTTGTTCATTTTTGGCGAATTGCTAGTCTAATTCTATTGGAATTGAGCCTATGAAAAGTGGTTTTTGATTTCATGAAAACTTCCTGTTTGTTTTTTTTGGATGAATTGCTAGTCTAATATGGGTTTGTCCTTTTTTGGTGAATCGCTAGTCTAATTCGATTGAAATTGAGCCAAAGAAAAGTTGGTTTTGATTTCATGACAACTTCGGGTTTGTTCATTTTTGCGAATCGCTAGTCTAATTCGATTGGAACCGAGGCAATGAAAAGTGACTTTTGATTTCATGATAACTTCGGGTTTGTTCATTTTTGGTGAATTGGTAGTGTAATTTGATTAGAATCGAGATTACTTCAGGTTCGTTCGTGTTTGGCGAATTACAAGTCTAATTCGAACGGAATTGAAACAATAAATTTGGGTTTTGATTTCACGATAACTTTGGGTTTGTTCGTTTTGACAAATTGCTAGTCTAATTCGATTGGAATTGAGCCAATGATAAGCGGTTTTTGATTTCTTGATAACTTCGGGCTAGTTCATTTTTGGCGAATTGCTAGTCTAATTCGATTGGAATCGAGCGAAAGAAAAGTGGTTTTGATTTGATGGTGACTTCGTGTTTGTTCACTTTTGGTGAATTGCTGGTCTAATTCGATTGGAATCGAGCCAATGAAAAGTGGTTTTTGATTTGATGATGACTTCATGTTTGTTCGTTTTTGGCGAATTGCTGGTCTAATTTGATTGGAATCGAGCCAATGAAAAGTGATTTTCGATTTCATGATAACTTCGAATTTGTTTGTTTTTGGCTAATAGCTAGTCTAATTCGATTGGAATCGGGACAATGAAAAGTGGTTTTTGGTTTCATGATAACTTCGGGTTTGTTCATTTCTGGAGATTTACTAGTCTAATTTGACTGGAATCGACCCAATTGAAAGTGGGTTTTGATTTCATGATAACTTCTGGTTTGTTCTTTTTTGGTGAATTACTAGTCTAATTCGATTTGAATCGAGCCATTGAAAAGTGGTTTTTGATTTCATTATAACTTCGGTTTTGTTAGTTTTTAGCAAGTTGCTAGTCTAATTCGATTGGAATCGAGCCACTGAAAAGTGCTTTTTGATTTCATGATATCTTCGGGCTTGATCGTTTTTGACGAGTCGCTAGTCTAATTCGATTGGAATCGAGCCAATGAAAAGTGGTTTTTGATTTCATGATAACTTCAGACTTGTTGATTTTTGGCGAATTGCTAGTCTATTTCGATTGGAATAGCGTCAATGTAAAAGTGGTTTTTGATTTCATGATGACTTCGGGTTTGTTCGTGTCGGCGAATTGCTAGTTTAATTCGATCGGAATCAAGCCAATGAAAAGTGGCTTTTGATTTCATGATAACTTCGGGTTTGCTCGTTTTTGGCGAGTTGCTAGTCTAATTCGATTGGAATCGAGCCAAAGAAAAGTTGTTTTTCATTTCATGATAACTTCGGGTTTGCTCGTTTTTGGCGAGTTGCTAGTCTAATTCGATTGGAATCGAGCCAAAGAAAAGTTGTTTTTCATTTCATGATAACTTCGGGTTTGCTCGTTTTTGGCGAGTTGCTAGTCTAATTCGATTGGAATCGAGCCAAAGAAAAGTTGTTTTTCATTTCATGATAACTTCGGGTTTGCTCGTTTTTGGCGAGTTGCTAGTCTAATTCGATTGGAATCGAGCCAAAGAAAAGTTGTTTTTCATTTCATGATAACTTCGGGTTTGCTCGTTTTTGGCGAGTTGCTAGTCTAATTCGATTGGAATCGAGCCAATGTAAAGCAGCTTTTGATTTCATGATGATTTCGAACTTGTTCGTTTCTGGCCAATTGCTAGTCTAATTCGATTGGAATCGAGCCAATGAAAATTGGTTTTTGATTTCATGATAACTCTGGGTTTGTTAGTTTTTGGCGAGTTGCTAGTCTAATTCGATTGGAATCGCGCCAATGAAAAGTGGTTTTTGATTTCATGATAACTTTGGGCCTATTACTTTTTAGTGAGTTGCTGGTCTAATTCGATTGGAATCGAGCCAATGAAAAGTGATTTTTGATTTCATGATTACTTCGGGTTTGTTCGTTTTTAGCTAATTGCTTGTCTAACTCGATTAGAATCGAGCCAATGAAAAGCTTTTTTTTCATTTCATGATCAGTTCGGGTTTTTTGTTTTTGACGAATAGCTAGTCTAATTCGATTGGAATCGAGTCAATGAAAAGTTGTTTTTGATATCAAGATAAATTCTTGTTTGTTCGTTTTTGGCGAATTGCTAGTCTAATTCGATTGGAATCGACCCAATGAAAAGAGGGTTTTGATTTCATGATAACTTCGGGCTTGTTCATTTTTGGCGAATTGCTAGGCTAATTCGATTGGAATCGAACCAATGAGAAGTGGGTTTTGATTTCATGATAACTCCATGTTTGTTCATTTTGGTGAATTGCTAGTCTAAGTCGATAGGAATCGAGCCAATGAAAAGTTGCTTTTCATTTTATGATAACTTCGGGTTTGTTTGTTTTTGGCGAATTTGTATTCTAATTCGATTGGAATCGAGCCAATGAAAAGTGGTTTTTGATTTCATGATAACTGCAAGTTTGTTCATTTTTGGCAAATCGCTAGTCTAATTCAATTGGAATCGAACCAATGAAAAGTGGGTTTTGATTTCATGATAACATCTCGTTTTTTCATTTTGGAGAATTCCTAGTCTAATTCGATTGGAATTGAGCCAATGAAAAGTGGCTTTTGATTTCATGATAACTTCGGGTGTGTTCGTCTTTTCCGAATTGCTAGCCTAATTCTATTGGAATCGTGCGTACGAAAAGTAGTTTTTGATTTCATGATAACTTCGGATTTGTTCGTTTTTAGCGAATTACAAATCTAATTCGATTGGAATCGAGCCAATGAAAAGTGGTTTTTCATTTCATGATAACTTTGGGTTTGTCCGTTTTTGGCGAATCACTAGTCTAAATCGATAGGAATCGAGCCAATGAAAAGTTGCTTTTGATTTCATGACAACTTCGGGCTTGTTCGTTTTTTTCGAATTGCTAGTCTAATTCGATTGCAATCGAGCTAATGAATGGTTGTTTTTGATTTCATGATAACTTCGGGTTTGTTCAGTTTTGGGAAATTGCTAATCTAATTTGATTGGAATCGAGCTAATGGAAAGTGGTTTTTTATTTCTTGATAACTTCCGATTTGTTCGTTTTTGACAAATTGCTAGTCTAATTCGATAGGAATCGAGCCAATGAAAAGTGGTTTTGATTTCATGATAACTTTGGGTTTGTTCATTTTTGGCGAATTGCAAGTCTAATTCGATTAGAATTGAGCCATTGAAAAGTGGTTTTTGATTTCATGATAACTATGAGTTTGTTTGTTTTTGGTGAATTGCTATTCTAATTCGATTGGAATCGAGCCTATGAAAAGTGGTTTTTGATTTCTTGATAACTTCGGGTTTATTCATTTTTGGCGAGTCGCTAGTCTAATTCGATTGGAATCGAACCAATGAAAAGTTGGTTTTGATTGCAAGATAACTTCTGGTTTTTTAGTTTTAGTGAATTGCTAGTCTAATTCGATTGGAATCGAGCTAACGAAAAGTGGCTTTTGATTTCATGATAACTTCAGGTGGGTTTGTTTTTTGCGAATCGCTTGTGTAATTCGATTGGAATCGAGCCATGGAAAATTTGTTTTTGATTTCATGATCACTTTGGGTTTGTTCGTTTTTAGCGAATTGCTAGTCTAATTCAATTGGAATCGAGCCTATGAAAAGTGGTTTTTGATTTCATGAAAACTTCCTGTTTGTTTGTTTTTGGCGAATTGCTAGGCTAATTCGAGTTTGTCCTTTTTTCGCGAATTGCTTGTCTAATTCGATTGGAATCGAGCCAAAGAAAAGTGGGTATTGATTTAATGATAACTTTCGGTTCGTTTGTTTTGGCGAATCGCTAGTCTGATTCGATTGGAATCGAGCCAATGAAAAGTGACTTTTGATTTCATGATAACTTCGGGTTTGTTCATTTTTGGTGAATTGGTAGTGTAATTCAATTGGAATCGAGCTAGTGAAAAGTGGTTTGTGATTTCATGATAACTTCGGGTTCATTCGAGTTTGGCGAATTACTAGTCTAATTCGAATGGGATAGAACCTATGAAGAGTGGGTTTTGATTTCACGATAACTTCGGGTTTTTTCGTTTTGGCGAATTGCTAGTCTAATTCGATTGGAATTGAGCCAATGAAAAGTGGTTTTTGATTTCATGATAACTTCGGGCTAGTTCGTTTTTTACGAATTGCTAGTCTAATTCAGCTCGATTGCTAGTCTAATTCAATTCGAATCGAGCCACAAAAAAGTGGTTTTTTAGTTGATGACGACTTCGTTTTTGTTCACTTTTGGCGAATTACTGGTCTAATTCGATAGGAATTGAGCCAATGAAAAGTGATTTTTCATTTGATGATGACTTCGTGTTCGTTCGTTTTTGGCGAATTGCTGGTCTAATTTAATTGGAATCGAGCTAATGAAAAGTGGTTTTTCATTTCATGATAGCTTCGAGTTTTTTTGTTTTTGGCTAATTGCTGGTCTAATTCGATTGGAATGGAGACAATGAAATGTGATTTTTGATTTGATGATGACTTCGTGTTTGCTCATTTTTGGCGAATTACCAGTCTAATTTGATTGGAATCGAGCCAATGAAAAGTAGTTTTTGATTTCATGATAACTTCGAGTTTGTTTTTTTTACAAACAGATAGTCTAATTCGATTGAAATCGAGATAATGAAAAGTGGTTTTTGGTTTTATGATAACTTCGGGTTTGTTCGTTTCTGGAGATTTGCTAGTCTAATTCGATTGGAATTGACCTAATTGAAAGCGGGTTTTGGTTTCATGATAACTTCTGGTTTGTTCTTTTTTGGAGCATTACTAGTCTAATTCGATTTGAATCGAGCCAATGAAAAGTGGTTTTGAGTTGATGATGACTTCGTGTTTTGATATGATCCAGGAATTGAGCCCGACGAAGGATGTTCGGGACTCAAAATGGGACAAGTTTCGTGTTCAGGTCGAAGGCCGAAACAAAATGGATCAATACTTTACAAGCAGCCGAAGACGATAGTGGGCAGTGTAACAATGCGGCCGCACTGTGCGACCTCATAGCATGAGACCGAGATTTCAATTGGCCGAAATATTATTACCATGCGGCCGCACGTGTTATAACCATGCGACTGCATGGTTCATTTCTGGGCGCGATTTTCCTTTTTTCCACGTTTTCCTTATTTTACCAGAATTTCATTCTTAATCAAACTCCTACCATATTGGACGAATATTTTAGGA
>NW_019237361.1:163737-167135 GCF_002742605.1 Olea europaea var. sylvestris | reverse complement strand
GAGAATTATTCTTTCAATTTAATTGTTCTTCTTGAATAATCTTGGAACTTATCAAGATTCAACTTCTTGTGGCGTTCTATCAATCGGATTGTGGGTTCTTTCAATTGTAATCAAGGGGTTTTAGGTTCTTCGCTAATCTAGGGTTTCTTGGTTCAATTCTTGGGGTTCAAGATCCAAAATCGGGTTAGTATTGGCGTTCTTGGGTTCCGCATCAATCTCGTTGTGGGTTTCATAGTTTCCATTGCTACGGGGTTCGCATCAGTTGGTATCAGAGCTTTGGGTCAAATTTAATCAGGTTATATCCTTTGTTTTCTATTTTTTTTCAATTTCTTGTGTTCTTGTGTCCAGAAGGTTTTATTGATCTTTGATCCAAAAATTTCATCAAAAATCTTCAAATTTCGTTTTTGGGCTCAAATTTCGCCCAAATCAGTTTTCGTTTTGTTTTTTGGTTTTGTTATTGATTTTCGTATCTAAAAAAAAAATTTACTGTTTATCCGTACGGTACTGTTCATCTGTACAATAAAAAAAATTGCTGAATATTATTGATCTGTCAAATACCAACTTTTATTATTCATTATCATTTCTAAATTACTTGGACACATTGAATCACTCCATTCCTTCATTCAAATCAAGTTTTAAAAGTTTTCTTTGAGTCCTTTGTTACAATTATTAAGTCACATCCGGTTTGGGGAATTCTACACTAATTGATTGATTGATTGAGTTCATTGATTGTCCTTAGAAGCAATTGTTGAAAGAATTGAGTGGTAAAAGGCAGAGAGGTGAGCTTAATAGAGGGTAAAAGCCTTGTGTGTGTTTCCGAGTGACTTTTGGTGAGGCAGTAAAATAAAATTTTAGTGTTAGGATGTCAGAAAGGGCAGAATCAAACTCAAGCCGACAAGGCAATAATAGCAATGCAATGGAAGATTTAGTGCAGAAGTTTGAAAGGGCATTTGGAGATGTGAGAGATAAGTTGGAGAAGCAGGAGGCTTGGATGAATAAATTAGATACATCGGTGGCTAATCTTAGTCGGGGGCATCGAGTGGATGTATCCAATGCCAGAGGAGCGGATAGATGGGACCCTAGGAGGGAAAGGTTAGAGGATTATGGATATGGGAGTGACATGGGCGAAGATGAATTTCACGGTGTTGAGATGGGAAGGATGAGGAATAGAGGCGATAGGTTCGATAGACGGGTCGGAATGATCGCGGGGAGGAGTTGGATGGAAACTTGGGAAATATAAAAATGAGAGTTCCTTCATTCAAAGGAAGGAGTGATCCCGAGGCATACCTGGAGTGGGAAAGGAATGTTGAAATGATCTTCTTGTGTTATAACTATTCGGAGGTGAAAAAGGTGAAGTTAGCAGTTTTGGAGTTCAGTGACTATGCAATTTCATGGTGGGATCAAGTGATTACTTCACAACAGAGGAGTGGGGGAAGACCAATAAGCACTTGGGAGAAATTGAAGTCATTGATGATGAAGAGGTTTGTTCCTAGCCACTATTACCGAGAGATTCATCAAAAACTACAAGGTCTATATCAAGGGTCGAAAAGTGTAGAGGTCGAAAAGTGTAGAGGACTATCATAAGGAGATGGAAATACTCATGATTAGGGCCAATGTGGTAGAGGATCGGGAGGCTACCATGGCACGATTCTTGAATGGGTTGAATAGGGAAATTGCCAATGTAGTGGAGTTGCAACATTATGTGGAGTTGGAAGACATGTTGCATGTGAAGGTAGAGAGACAACTGAAGAGGAAAGGGGCAGCTAGGCAGCCATTAGGAACTTCGAGTGCTAATCCATCTTGGAAGCCAGGGTGGAACAACAACAACAAAGGTGATAAAACTATACCTAAAGGTAGGAATGAGTGGCAGAAAGCGAAAGAAGAAAGTGCTAGCAAAACAGCACCCAAAACAAATTCACAACCATCAAGGAATCGAGACATCAAGTGTTTCAGATGCTTGGGGTCAGCGCACATTGCTTCTCAATGCCCAAATAAATGGGTAATGGTTTTGTTGGATAATGGAGAAGTAGTGAGTGAAAGTGAAGGAGAGTTTGAGGACATGCCTGCATTGGAGGATGTTGAAGAAGAAGAAAAATTGGAGTTTGCTGTTAGGGAATCGTTGGTGTCAAGGAGAGCTCTTAACACTCAAGTCAAAGTGGATGATTCGGAGCAGCAGTGAGAAAATATATTCCACACACGTTGTTACGTCAACGATAAGGTATGTAGTATGATTATTGATGGTGGGAGTTGTACGAATGTAGCTACTACAATTTTAGTTGAGAAATTAGAACTAGCATTGTTAAGACACCCTAGGCCCTATAAGTTGCAATGGTTGAATGAAAGTGGGGAAGTTAGGGTGAATAAAAGAGTTTTAATTGATTTTTCAATTGGGAGTTATAGTGACAAAGTAGTATGTGATGTGGTACCTATGCATGTAGGTCATATCTTATTAGGAAGGCCATGGCAATATGATAGAAGGGTCACACATGATGGTTATAGGAATCGTTATAGCTTTGTCAAGGATGGGAAGACTATTACTCTTGTGCCATTAACATCGGTACAAGTGTTAGGAGATCAAATCAAGCTGAAAAGTGAGGAAGATGAGAGAATAAGAGAGTCAGGAAAAAGGAGAGGCAATAGTGAAACCATCACTAAGAGAGAAAATAATGAGATGGCTAAGAGTGAAGAAAAGAGAGAGAAGCCACATGAGCGGAGAGAAAAGCCAAAGGTCAACTTCTATGCAAAGGAGAGTGAGTTGAAAAAGGCTATAAGCGATAATAGGCAAATGATATTGTTAGTGTACAAGGAGTCCCTCCTCAATTTTGAGGATTCTAACACATCCCTCCCTAGTTTGGTTAAGTCTTTATTGCAGGAGTTCGACGATGTGTTTCCTGAGGAGATGCCAAGTGGATTGCCACCAATCAGAGGCATCGAGCACCAAATTGACTTTGTACCCGAAGCTGTCATACCGAATCGACCAGCTTACCGAAGCAATCCCGAGGAGATGAAGGAGCTTCAAAAGCAAGTGGAGGAGTTGATAAGCAAAGGTTATGTCAGGAAGAGCATGAGTCCATGTGCTGTACCTATTTTGCTGGTGCCTAAGAAGGATGGAACTTGGAGAATGTGCATGGATTGTTGAGCTATTAACAATATCACGGTAAAGTATCGTCACCCAATACCTAGGCTAGATGATATGCTTGATGAGTTGCATGGTGCTTACATTTTTAGTAAGATTGATCTTAAGAGTGGGTATCATCAAATACACGTGCGGGAGGGTGATGAATGGAAAACGGCATTTAAGACTAAGTATGGATCGTATGAATGGTTAGTTATGCCGTTTGGACTCACTAATGCACCGAGCACTTTTATGCGTTTAATGAACCATGTTTTGCATGCTT
>NW_019237361.1:148956-160865 GCF_002742605.1 Olea europaea var. sylvestris | reverse complement strand
TAATGTTTCAGCTACTTTTAATGTATCTAATCTCTCTCAGTTTGATGCAGGTTCAGATTCGAGGATGAATCCTTTTGAAGAGGAAAGGGATGATATGATCCAGGAGTCGAGCCCGACGAAGGCAAGTGCGAGACGAGACCCGTTGATAGTCGATGGTGGAGCAATGATGCGATCAAGGGCAAAGCAAGTGCAACAAGCGATGGGATTGCTCGTTCAAGAAACTATTGATGGAACCATGTTCGAGACTTAAAATGGGTCAAGTTTCGTGTTCGGGTCGAAGGCCAAAATAAAATGGATCAATGCGTTACAAGCAGTCGAAGACGACAGTGGGCAGTGTAACCATGCGGCCGCACGGTGCGACCGCATGGCATGAGACTGAGATTTCAATTGGCTAAAATATTATTACCATGCGGCCGCACGTGTTATAACCATGCGACCGCATGGTTCATTTCTAGGCCCGATTTTCCTTTTTTCTGCATTTTTCCTTATTTTACTAGAATTTTATTCTTAATCAAACTCCTACCATATTGGATGAATATTTTAGGAATTTTGTTAGATTATTAGAATTATATTTCCTTTTTGACTCCTATTCGAGGAATAGTATAAATAGGAGAATATTTTTTCATTGTAAAAAACCTTTGAACTTTTGACTTTGAATTAATATTATAGAGAGAAATTTCTTCTTTCAATTTAATTTTTCTTCTTGAACAACCTTGGAACTTATCAAGATTCAACTTCTTGTGGCGTTCTATCAATCGGATTGTGGGTTCTTTCAATTGTAATCAAGGGGTTTTATGTTCTTCGCTAATCTAGGGTTTCTTGGTTCAATTCTTAGGGTTCAAGATCCAAAACCGGGTTAGTATTGGCATTCTTGGGTTCCGCATCAATCTCGTTGTGGGTTTCGTAGTTTCCATTGCCACGGGGTTCGCATCAAGTTTGTTCATTTTTGGCGAATTGCTGGTCTAATTCGATTGGATTCGAGCCAATGAAAAGTGGTTTTTAATTTGAAGGCGACTTCGTGTTTGTTCATTTTTGGTGAATTGCTGGTCTAATTTGATTGGAATCGAGCCAATGAAAAGTGGTTTTTCATTTCATGATAACTTCAAGTTTGTTTGTTTTTGGCTAATAGCTAGTCTAATTTGATTGGAATCGAGACAATGAAAAGTGGTTTTTGATTTGATGATGACTTCGTGTTTGTTCATTTTTAGCGAATTGCTGGTCTAATTTGATTGGAATCGAGCCAATGAAAAGTAGTTTTTGATTTCATGATAACTTCGAGTTTTTTTTACTAACAGATAGTCTAATTCGATTGGAATCAAGACAATGAAAAGTGGTTTTTGGTTTCATAATAACTTCGGGTTTGTTCGTTTCTGGAGATTTGCTCATCTAATTCGATTGGAATCGACCCAATTGAAAGTGGGTTTTGATTTCATGATAACGTCTGGTTTGTTCTTTTTTGGTGAATTGCTAGTATAATTCGATTTGAATCGAGCCAATGAAAAGTGGTTTTTGATTTCATTATAACTTCGGGTTTGTTAGTTTTTAGCGAGTTGCTAGTCTAATTCGATTGGAATCGAGCCACGAAAAAGGGCTTTTTTATTTCATGATATCTTTGGGCTTGATCGTTTTTGACGAATTGCTAGTCTAATTCCACTGGAATCAAGCCAATGAAAAGTGGTTTTTGATTTCATGATAACTTCAAGCTTGTTGATTTTTGGCGAATTGCTAGTCGATTTCGATTGGAATCGCACTAATGAAAAAGTGATTTTTAATTTCATGATGACTTCGGGTTTGTTCGTGTCAGCGAATTGCTATTCTAATTCGATTGGAATCAAGCCAATGAAAAGTTGCTTTTGATTTCATGATAACTTCAGGTTTGTTTGTTTTTGCCGAAATGGTAGTCTAATTCGATTGGAATCGAGCCAATGAAAAGTAGCTTTTGATTTCTTGATAACTTCGGGTTTGTTCGTTTTTGGCGAATTGCTAGTCTAATTCGATTTGAATAGACCCAATTAAAAGTGGGTTTTGATTTCATGATAACTATGAGTTTGTTCTTTTTTGACGAATTACTAGTCTTATTCGATTGGAATCGAGCCAATGAAAAGTGAGTTTTAATTTCATTATAACTTCGGGTTTGTTCATTTTTAGCGAAATCCTAGTCTAATTCGATTGGAATCGAGCCAATGAAAAATGGTCTTTGATTTCACGATGACTTCGGATTTGTTTGTTTTTAGCCAATTGCTTGTCTAATTCGATTAGAATTGAGCCAACGAAATGTGGTTTTTGAATTCATGATCAGTTCGGGTTTTTTTTTGTTTTTGACGAATAGCTAGTCTAATTCGATTGGATCGAGCCAATGAAAAGTGGTTTTTGATTTCAAGATAACTTCCTGTTTGTTCGTTTTTGGCGAATTACTAGTCTAATTCGATTGGAATCGACCCAGTGAAAAGAGGGTTTTGATTTCATGATAACTTCGGGTTTGTTCATTTTTGGCAAATTTCTAGGCTAATTCGATTGAAATCGAACCAATGAAAAGTGGGTTTTGATTTCATGATAACTCCAGGTTTGTTCATTTTGGTGAATTGCTAGTCTAATTCGATAGGAATCGAGCCAACGAAAAGTTGCCTTTCATTTTATGATAACTACGGGTTTTTGGCGAATTGGTAGTGTAATTCAATTGGAATCGAGCCAATGAAATGTGGTTTTTGATTTCATGATAACTTCAGGTTTGTTCGTTTTTGGTGAATCGGTAGTCTAATTTGATTGGAATCGAACCAATGAAAAGTGGGTTTTGATTTCATGATAACTTCTGGTTTTTTCATTTTGGCGAATTCCTAGTCTAATTCGATTGGAATCAAGCCAATGATAAGTGGCTTTTGATTTCATGATATCTTCGGGTGTGTTCATCTTTTGCGAATTGCTAGTCTAATTCGATTGGAATCGAGCCCACGAAAAGTAGTTTTTGATTTCATGATAACTTCGGATTTGTTCGTTTTTGGCGAATTTCTAATCCAATTCGATTGGAATCGATCCAATGAAAAGTGGTTTTTTTGTTTCATGATAACTTTGGGTTTGTCCGTTTTTGGCGAATCGCTAGTCTAATTCGATAAGAATCGAGTCAATGAAAAGTGGCTTTTGATTTCTTCACAACTTTGGCCTTGTTCGTTTTTTATGAATTGCTAGTCTAATTCGATAGGAATCGAGTCAATGAAAAGTGGCTTTTGATTTCTTGACAACTTTGGGCTTGTTCGTTTTTTGCGAATTACTAGTCTAATTCGATTGCAATCGAGCTAATGAATGTAGGTTTTTGATTTCATGATAACTTCGGCTCTGTTATTTTTAGGAAATTGCTAATATAATTTGATTGGAATCGAGCCAATGGAAAGTGGTTTTTTATATCTTGATAACTTCCGATTTGTTCATTTTTGACGAATTGCTAGTCTAATTCAATACGAATCGAGCCAATGAAAAGTGGTTTTGATTTCATGATAACTTCGGGTTTGTTCATTTTTGGCGAATTGCAAGTCTAATTCGATTGAAATTGAGCCAATGAAAAGTGGTTTTTGATTTCATGATAACTATGAGTTTGTTTGTTTTTGGCGAATTGCTATTCTAATTCGATTGGAATCAACCCTATGAAAAGTGATTTTTGATTTCTTGATAACTTCGGGTTTGTTCACTTTTGTCGAGTCGCTAGTCTAATTCGATTGGAATCGAACCAATGAAAAGTGGTTTTTGATTGCATGATAACTTTCGGCCTTTTCGTTTTGGCAAATTGCTAGTCTAATTCGATTGGAATCGAGCTAATGAAAAGTGGCTTTCAATTTCATGATAACTTCAGGTGGGTTCATTTTTTGCGAATTGCTAGTGTAATTCGATTGGAATCGAGCCATGGAAAAGTGGTTTTTGATTTCATGATCACTTTGGGTTTGTTCATTTTTGCCGAATTGCTAGTCTAATTCAATTGGAATCGAGCCTATGAAAAGTGGTTTTTGATCTCATGAAAACTTCCTATTTGTTTGTTTTTGGCGAATTGCTAGTCTAATTCGGGTTTGTCCTTTTTTCGCCAATTGCTTGTCTAATTCGATTGGAGCCAAAGAAAAGCGGGTTTTGATTTCATGATGACTTCGGGTTTTTTCGTTTTGGCGAATAGCTAGTCTGATTCGATTGGAATCGAGCTAATGAAAAGTAGCTTTTGATTTCATGATAACTTCGGGTTTGTTCATTTTTGGTGAATTGGTAGTGTAATTCGATTGGAATTGAGCCAGTGAAAAGTGGTTTGTGATTTCATGATAACTTCAAGTTCGTTCATGTTTGGCGAATTACTAGTCTAATTCGAATGGGATAGAACCAATGAAGAGTGGGTTTTGATTTCATGATAACTTCGAGTTTGTTCGTTTCGGCGAATTGCTAGTCTAATTCGATTGGAATCGAGCCAATGAAAAGTGGTTTTTGATTTCATGATAACTTCGGGCTTGCTCGTTTTTGGCGAATTGCTAGTCTAATTCGATTGGAATCGAGCCAAAGAAAAGTGGTTTTTGAGTTAATGATGACTTTGTGTTTGTTCACTTTTGGTGAATTGCTGGCCTAATTCGATTGGAATCGAGCCAATGAACTGTGGTTTTTGATTTGATGATGACTTCGTGTTTGTTCGTTTTTGGCAAATTGCTGGTCTAATTTGATTGGAATCGAGCCAATGAAAAGTGGTTTTTCATTTCATGATAACTTCGAGTTTGTTTGTTTTTGGCTAATAGCTAGTCTAATTCGATTGGAATTGAGACAATGAAAAGTGGTTTTTTATCTGATGATGACTTAATGTTTGTTCGTTTTTGGCGAATTGCTAGTGTAATTTGATTGGAATCAATCCAATGAAAAGTGATTTTTGATTTCATGATAACTTCGAGTTTGTTTTTTTTTACTAACAGGTAGTCTAATTCGATTGGAATCGAGACAATGAAAAGTGGTTTTTGGTTTTATGATAACGTCGGGTCTGTTTGTTTCTGGAGATTTGCTAGTCTAATTCGATTGGAATCGACCCAATTGAAAGTGGGTTATGATTTCATGATAGCTTTTGGTTTATTCTTTTTTGGAGAATTATTAGTCTAATTCGATTTGAATCGAGCCAATGAAAAGTGGCTTTTGATTTCATTATAACTTCGGGTTTGTTAGTTTTTAGCGAGTTGCTAGTCTAATTCGATTGGAATCGAGCCATTGAAAAGTGCTTTTTGATTTCATGATATCTTCGGGCTTGATCGTTTTTTACGAATCGAAAGTCTAATTCGATTGGAATCGAGCCAATGAAAAGTGGTTTTTGATTTCATGATAACTTCAGGCTTGTTGATTTTTGGCGAATTGCTAGTCTATTTCGATTGGAATCGCGCCAATGAAAAGGTGATTTTTGATTTCATGATGACTTCGGGTTTGTTCGTGTCGGCGAATTGCTAGTTTAATTCGATTCGAATCAAGCCAATGAAAAGTGGCTTTTGATTTCATGGTAACTTTGAGTTGTTTGTTTTTAGCGAATTGGTAGTGTATTTCGATTGGAATCGAGCCATTGAAAAGTAGTTTGTGATTTCATGATAACTTCAAGTTTGTTCGTTTTTGACGAATTGCTAGTCTAATTCGATTGGAATCGAACCAATGAAAAGTGAGTTTTGATTTCATGATATCTTCTGGTATTTCCGTTTTGGCGAATTGCCTGTCTAATTCAATTGGAATCGAGCTAATGAAAAGTGGTTTTTGATTTCATGATAACTTCGGGTTTGTTCGTTTTGGCGAATTGCTAGTCTAATTCGATTGGAATCGAGCCAATGAAAAGTGGCTTTTGATTTCATGATAACTTCGGGTTTGTTCGTTTTGGCGAATTGCTAGTCTAATTCGATTGGAATCGAGCCAATGAAAAGTGGTTTGTGATTTCATGATAACTTCGAGTTTGTTCATTTTTGGCGAATTGCTAGGCTAATTCTATTGAAATCGAGCTAATGAAAAGTGGTTTTTGATTTCATGATAACTTCGGGTTTGTTCATTTTTGGTGAATTGCTAGTCTAATTCGATTGGAATCGAGCCAACAAAAAGTGGTTTTTAATTTAATGATAACTTCGAGTTTTTTTTTTGGCGAACTGCTAGTCTAATTCGATTGGAATTGAGCCAATGGAAAGTGTTTTTTAATTTCATGAAAACTTCGGGTTTGTTCATTTTTGGCGAAATCCTAGTCTAATTCAATTGGAATCGATCCAATGAAAAGTGGTTTTTGATTTCATTATGATTTCGAGCTTGTTCATTTTTGGCGAGTTGATTGTCTAATTCGATTGGAATCGAGCCATTGAAAAGTGGTTTTTGATTTCATGGTTACTATGAGTTTGTTAGTTTTTGGCGAATTGCCAGCCTAATTCAATTGGAATCGAGCCAATGGAAAGTGACTTTTAATTTCATGATAGCTTCGGGTTTGTTCATTTTTGGTGAATTGCTAGTCTAATTTGATAAGAATCTAGCCAATGTAAAGCAACTTTGGATTTCATGATAACTTCAAGTTTGTTCATTTTTGACGAATTACTAGTCTAATTCAATTGGAATCGAGCCAATGAAAAGTGGCTTTTGATTTCATGATAACTTCAAGTTTGTTCATTTTTGACGAATTGCTAGTCTAATTTGATAAGAATCTAGCCAATGTAAAGCAACTTTGGATTTCATGATAACTTCAAGTTTGTTCATTTTTGACGAATTGCTAGTCTAATTCGATTGGAATCAAGCCAATGAAAAGTGGTTTTTGATTTCATGATAACTTTGGGCTTGTAATTTTTTAGCGAGTTGCTAGTCTAATTCGATTGGAATCGAGCAAATGAAAAGTGGTTTTTGATTTCATGATAACTTCGGGTTTCTTCATTTTTAGGGAATTGCTAGTCTAATTTGATTAGAATCGAGCCAATGAAAAGTGGCTTTTGATTTCATGATAAATTCGGGTTTGTTTGTTTTTGGAGAATTACTAGTCTAATTCGATTAGAATCAAGCCAATGAAAAGTGTGCTTTGATTTCATGATAAATTCGAGTTTGTTAGTTTTTGGCGAATTGCTGTCTAATTCTATTGGAATCGACCTAATGAAAATTGGGTTTTGATTTAAAGTAACTTCGGTTTGTTCTTTTTTGGCGAATTGCCAGTCTAATTGGATTGAATCGAGCCAATGAAAAGTGGTCTTTGATTTCATGATAATTTTGGGTTTGTTAGTTTTTGGCGAACTTCTAGTCTAATTCTATTGGAATCGAGCCAATGAAAAGTGGTTTTCATTTCATGATAACTTTGGGCTTGTTCATTTTTGGCGAATTGCTAGTCTAATTCGATTGGAATCGAGCCAACGAAAAGTGGTTTTTGATTCCATGATGGCTTCGGGTTTGTTCATTTTTGGCGAATTTTTAGTCTAATTCGATTCGAATCGAGCCAACGAAAAGTGGTTTTTGATTTCATGATAACTGCAGGATTGTTCGTTTTTTGCGACTAGCCAGTCTAATTCGATTGGAATCAAGCCAATGAAAAGTGCTTTTTGATTTCATGATAACTTCGGGTTTGTTAGTTTTCGACGAACTACTAGTCTAATTCGATTAGAATCGAGCCAATGAAAAGTGGTCCTTAATTTCTTGATAACTTTGGGTTTGTTCATTTTTGGTGAATTGCTAGTCTAATTCGATCGGAATCGAGCCAACAAAAAGTGGTTTTTGATTTCTTGATGACTTCGAGTTTGTTCGTTTTTTGCGAATTGCTAGTCTAATTCGATTGGAATCGAGCTAATGAAGAGTAGTTTTTGATTTCATGATAACTTCGGGTTTGTTCGTTTCTTGCGAATAGCTGGTCAATTCCATTGGAATTGAGCCAATGAAAACTGGTTTTTGATATCATGATAACTTCAAGTTTGTTTGTTTGTTTTTGGTGAATTGCTAGTCCAGTTTGATTGGAATCGACCCAATGAAAAGTGGGTTTTGATTTCATGATAACTTCAGGCTTGTTCTATTTTTGGCGAATTGCTATTCATATTTAATTGGAATCGAGCTAATGAAAAGTGATTTTTGATTTCATGATCACTTTGGGTTTGTTCATTTTTGGCGAATTGCTAGTCTAATTCGATTGAAATCGACCCAATGAAAAGAGGTTTTTGATTTCATGATAACTTCGAGTTTACTCTTTTTTGACGAATTTCTAGTCTAATTCGATTGGAATCGAGCCAATGAGATGTGGTTTTTGATTTCATGATAACTTCGGGTTTGTTTGTTTTTGGCGAATTGCTAGTCTAATTCGATTGAAATCGAGCCAATGGAAAGTGATTTTTGATTTCGTGATAGCTTCAGGTTTGTTCTTTTTAGCGAACTGCTAGTCTAATTCGATTGGAATCGACCGAATGAAAAGTGGGTTTTTATTTAATGATAACTTCGGGTTCGCCCTTTTATGGCGAATTGCTAGTCCAACTCGATTGGAATCGAGAAAATGAAAAGTGGCTTTTGATTTCATGATAACTTCGGGTTTGTTCATTTTTGGCGAATTGCTAGTCTAATACGATTGGTATTGAGCTAATGAAAAGTGGTTCTTGATTTCATGATAACTTTGGGTTTGTTCGTTTTTGGTGAATTACTAGTCTAATTCGATTGGAATCAAGAAAATGAAAAGTGATCTTTAATTTAATGATAACTTGGGGTTTGTTCATTTTTGGCGGATAGCTAGTCTAATTCGATTGGAATTGAGCCAATGAAAAGTAGCTTTTAATTTCATGATAACTTCGGGTTTGTTTATTTTTGGAGAATTGTCAGTCTAATTTGATTCGAATCAAACCAATGAAAAATGGGTTTTGATTTCATGATAACTTCGGGTTTGTTCATTTTTGGCGAACTGCTAGTCTAATTCGATTTTAATCGACCTAATGAAAAGTGGTTTTTGATTTCATGGTTACTATGAGTTTGTTAGTTTTTGGCGAATTGCCAGCCTAATTCGATTGGAATCGAGCCAATGGAAAGTGACTTTTAATTTCATGATAGCTTCGGGTTTGTTCATTTTTGGCGAATTGGTAGTTTACTTCGATTGGAATCGAGTAAATGAAAAGTGGTTTTTGATTTCATGATAACTTTAGGTTTGTTCATTTTTGGCGATTCGCTAGTCTAATTCTATTGGAATCGAGCCAATGAAAAGTGTTTTTTGATTTCATGAGAACTTCGGGTTTGTTCATTTTTGGCGAATTGATAGTCTAATTCGATTGGAATCGACCAATGAAAAGTGGTTTTTGATTTCATGATAACTTCATGTTTGTTCCTTTTAGGCAAATTTCTAGTCTAATTCGATTTGAATCGAGCCAATGAAAAGTGGCTTTTGATTTCATGTTAACTTTGGGTTTGTTTGTTTTTGTAGAATTGCTAGTTTAACTCGATTAGAATCAAGCCAATGAAAAGCGGTCTTTGATTTCATGATAACTTTGGGCTTGTTCGTTTTTGACGAATTGCTAGTCTAATTCAATTGGAATCGAGCCGATGAAAAGTGGTTTTTGATTTTATGATGACTTCAGGTTTGTTCCTTTTTGGCGAATTGCTAGTTGAATTCGATTCGAAACGAGCCAATGAAAAGTGGTTTTTGATTTCATCATAACTTCGGGATATCTCATTTTTGGCGAATAGCTAGTCTAATTCGATTGAACTCGAGCCAATGAGAAGTGCTTTTTGATTCCTGATAACTTTGGGTTTTTTAGTGTTTGGCGAACTACTAGTCTAATTCGATTGGAATCGAGCCAACGAAAAGTGGTTTTTAATGTACGTTTTTGGCGAATTACTAGTCTAATTCGATTGGAATCGAGCCAACGAAAAGTGGTTTTTAATTTCATGACGACTTCGGGTTTGTTCCTTTTTCGCGAATTGCTAGTCTAATTCGATTGGAATTGAACCAATGAAGAGTGATTTTTGATTTCATGATAACTTCGGATTTGTTCATTTTTGCTGAATAGCTAGTCTAATTCCAACGGAATCAAGCCCATGAAAAGTGGTTTTTGATATCATGATAACTTCGGGTTTGTTCTTTTTTGGCGAATTGTCAGTCTAATTCAATTGGAATCGACCAAATGAAAAGTGGGTTTTGATTTCATGATCACTTCAGGTTTGTTCTTTTTTTGGCGAATTGCTATTCTAATTCAATTGGAATCGAGCCAATGAAAAATGATTTTTGATTTCATGATAACTTCGGGCTTGTTCATTTTTGGCGAATTGCTAGTCTAATTCGATTAGAGTTGACCCAATGAAAAGAGGGTTTTGATTTCCTGTTAACTTTGGGTTTGCTCTTTTTTGGCGAATTGCTAGTCTAATTCAATTGGAATCGAGCCAATGAAAAGGGGTTTTTGATTTCATGATAACTTCGGGTTTGTTAGTTTTTGGCGCATTACTAATTGAATTCGATTGGAATTGAGCCAATGGAAAGTCGTTTTTGATCTCATGATAACTTCCGGTTTGTTCTTTTTGGCGAACTGCTAGTCTAATTCGATTGGAATTGACCCAATGAAAAGTGCGTTTTGATTTCATGATAACTTCGGGTTCGCTCTTTTTTGTGAATTGCTAGTCTAATTCGATTGGAATCGACCCAATGAAAATTGGGTTTTGATTTAAAGTAACTTCAGTTTGTTCTTTTTTGACGAGTTGCTAGTCTAATTTGATTGGAATCGAGGCAATGAAAAGTGGTATTTCATAACTTTAGGTTTGTTAGTTTTTGGCAAACTGCTAGTCTAATTCTATTGGAATCGAGCCAATGAAATGTGGTTTTTGATTTCATGATAACTTCGTGTTTGTTCATTTTTGGCGAATTGCTAGTCTAATTCGACTAGAATTGAGCCAATGAAAAGTAGCTTTTCATTTCATGATAACTTCGGGTTTGTTTATTTTTGGAGAATTGTTAGTCTAATTCGATTCGAATCAAACCAATGAAAAATGGGTTTTGATTTCATGATAACTTCGGGTTTGTTCGTTTTTGGCGAACTGCTAGTCTAATTCGATTTTAATCGACACAATGAAAAGTGGGTTTTGATTCCATGATAACTTCAGGTTTGTTCATTTTAGCGAATTGCTAGTCTAATTCGATAGGAATCGAGCCAACGAAAAGTGGCTTTTTATTTTATGATAACTTTGGGTTTGTTCATTTTTGACGAATTCGTAATGTAATTTGATTGGAATCGAGCCAATGAAAAGTGGTTTTTGATTTCATGATAACTTCAGGTTTTGTTTGTTTTTGGCGAATTGCTAGTCTAATTTGTTTGGAATCGAGCCAATGAAATGCGGGTTTTGATTTCATGATAACTTTTGGTTTTTTCGTTTTGGCAAATTCCTAGTCTAATTCGATTGGAATCGAGCCAATGAAAATTGGCTTTTGATTTCATGATAACTTCGGGTGTGTTCATTTTTTGTGAATTGCTTTTGTAATTCGATTGGAATCGAGCCATGGAAAAGTGGTTTTTGATTTCATGGTAACTTTAGGTTTATTCGTCTTTGGCGAATTGCTAGTCAAATTCGATTGGAATCAAACCTATGAAAAGTGGTTTTAGATTTCATGATAACTTCGGGTTTATTCATTTTTGGCGAATTACTAATCTAATTCGATTGGAATCGAGCCAATGAAAATTTGTTTTTCAGTTCATGATAACTTTGGGTTTGTTCATTTTTGGCGAATTGCTAGTCTAATTCGATTGGAATCGAGCTAATAAAAAGTGTTTTTTGATTTCATTATAACTTCGAGCTTGTTCATTTTTTAGGAATTGCTAGTCTAATTCGATTGAAATCGAGCTATTGAATAGTGGTTTTTCATTTCATTATAAATTCGAGTTCTTCATTTTTGGGGAATTGCTAGTCTGATTTGATTGGAATCGAGCCAATGAAAAGTGGTTTTTGATTTCTTGATAACTTCG